>NC_064619.1:509146593-509446593 GCF_023898315.1 Schistocerca nitens | reverse complement strand
ACTGATGGAACTACTGCCTATGACAAGTCAAATTGTTTAAATGAACACTGTGTGCAAAATAAAGGCTTACGTCCATAGTACCCACCAGCCCAGCACAGACTGAGTCCTTTTCCCACCAATTCCAAGGAAGAGGTGGTGGTTGGATGATTTAGGTTAGTGGACTTATTTTCCGCTAAAATTTTAACATCCCGCCATTTTCTTGAGGAGGGGGTAGGGTAGGGGAGGGGGATAGGAGTATGTTAGTGGAGATAGCCCAATTTACCTATTTTCCCGCCAAAATCTGAACTTCCTGCCATGACGTCATTGAGACGTTGCCACATGTGGGGCTCTACGGAGGTTTCCCTACTACTCCCAGTAATGCCTCAAGAATGTGTATTTGCAAACGTAATTATTAGACATTCTCTGAATGGATATTAAACATTAAAAGAAAAGGTTTTTATATATAAATGTATGCATAAACATAAAAATATTCGCTGCTAATCCACCAGCCGTTATATTGCTATATAACTTGTTTCTGTTATTTAGGCTAGTCGGATATTTTGTGACAGTTAAACCTACACTTGAGCATGGCTTTAAATCCGTAATCATGATTAAATTAAATAAATGAATAATAATTTATATTTTAAAGGCAGGCATTTCTTTCGAAACGGGTACCTCTGTAGCGGTTATACATGCGAACTCGCGCACCAGTTCTTCTTTCTGACAAGTGAAACTCCCCATCCCACGCCTCTCAGATTTAGTGGTAAGATGGTCCAGTGGACAGCCTGTCAAAAGCTGAACTCAGACCAAGCATGCAAACAGGAAGATGTACTGAACTGTGAAAAAAGAAGCAAAATAGAAACAGTGAACGGCCCGAGCTTAAGCTGTACAAAATCGAGCGACGCTGGATAACCAACGTCCTTCCACATACAATTTTTTCACAAAGTTATAAAATTTCCATCTGGTCTCTGTCATGTCTGTTCGCCGTATTCAGATATGTGTCTGTGTCATACTGTAACGTCCGTTTGCAACAGCGATGTGTAAGGAAGGGACCTCCACGCGTACGCATCTCCTACTTGGTCTAAACAAGTACCACATGTTGTGACTATTGGGCTCCGTTTTGGAAGTTTTGACTCTTGAATTCCTTTGTTACAACATAGTTCACATCAGTTTTATTTCTTGTTTTCATTTCTGTGAGAGGTCTGTGGGGCATCTCGTCTGCTCCCATTATTCATTACATTTACTTGCGACGGCAATATATTCTTACCACATGTCTGTCCGCCTCGAGAGATAAGTTTTCGCAGGCACGGTAGCTCAGCGTGTTAGCGTGTTCGGTCAGAGGGTTAGCGGCCCTCTATAATAATAACCAAAAAAAAAAAAAAAAAACTAAGTAGATGGATCAACGATGAACGTCGACGAGTGTCATGCGACATCCGCCCCGAACAAACGCAACGAACAATACCGAATGAAATAAGATTAAATAAAAAGAGTGGTCGGCGCTATGGAATTCCATGCAGAGTGGCCCAGGTTCGATTCCCTGCTGGATCGGAGATTTTGTCCGCTCAGGGACTGGGTAATGTGATGTCTTCATCATCATCTCATCCCCATCGACGAGCAAGTCGCCGAAGTGGCGTCGACTAAAATGTCTTCCACCTGGTGACTGGTCTGCCCGACGGGAGGCCCTAGCCACACGACATTTCGTTTTCACTACATGACTCATATTCTACAACCAACGTATCGTATGACAATTGCTAACAATACAGAAGCAGAAAGGCACGTAAATGGCCTGACGGAAAGATCGTAATTTTGTGAAAAAAAAGGAGGGGAACGAGGGAGATTTGAACACGTATCTCCCACTTTGCAGTCCATGAGCCGGCCGGTGTGGCCGAGCGGTTGTAGGCGCTTCAGTCTGGAACCGCGCAACCGGTACAGTCACAGGTTCGAATCCTGCCTCGGGCAGGTTAGTTAGGTTTAAGTAGTTCTAAGATCTATGGGACTGATGACCTCAGATGTTAAGTCCCATAGTGCTCAGAGACATTTGACCCATTTGAGCCGTTTGAGCAGTCCATGACCGTGACCACACAACCACAACACCGCAGTTGTTGTAATCTCCTCGATCTTGGCCATCTTGAGCTTGGACCATTCACTGTTTCTATTTTGCTTCTTCCTTCGCAGCTCAGTATACCTTCTTCCTATTTTCATACTTAATCTTTGTTCATTTTTTGGCGAGCTATCGACTGCGCTGTTTTACCACTAAATCTGAGGAGGGTACAATGGTGAGTTGTCCTTGTGAGTGAGACGAGTCCACTTGCACGCGACAGTAGAGTCAGGTGGCGAGTGGGGTAAGGCGGCGAACCACGAGCCAAGTCTACGGGCACACGAAGGCGGCGAGTCCGAAAATGACGTCACGGTATTCGCTGGCGAATGTAAAGCGAGTAAATAGAGTTCATTTCTTAACTCTAGTTTCCAGAAACGACCATCTACCTGGTGCGATAAGAAACGTGATTCATCACGACCAGGCTACATGTTGCTGTTGATCAACGGTGTAAGCTCGATGATTCCGTGCCGAATGCAATCGTAACTTCCGAGGTCGTTGGGTCTACGTGGGAACGCTTTGGGGTCGTTTGCTGTGGAGCCCGCATACTCCGAAACACTTGTGCGGGCACCAGCATCGTACTCCGTCGTCAGATCTGCCACAGATCGTTGCCTATCTTACTCCACAGGGCGGACAGGCCTCTGATCTCCACGTTCTGTGAAGAGTGTGGACAGCTGGTTTCACTGTCCTTCAGCCAACTTCCATAGATGCACTCTACAGTAGCATGCAAACAGCCGACCAGCTTCGTCGTTTCCGAGATGCTCGTCCCCTGGCACAGGGCAACAGCAATATGGCTTTTATCAAAACCGCTTATGTCAGTGCATTTCTCCATTTACTGTCTGCATCATCGCTAGAGTATATTGTATAAAGTTAAGCGTGAGTGATAGTGAATGTCTGCTTAAAGATATCTTATTTTTAAAACAGCAGCGTCGGTTAACTTCCGTAACGTTTCTTTATGCATATTGGAGAACATAAATGAAATCTACTATTTGTTACTAAACAAACCAAAACACAATCATGGTTTACGATTCGACCTCACACTTTTACTACCCCCTTCTAAAATGCGACGTTTAATTGAAATGCGCAGTCGGAAAATAAATAAGCGACTGACGCAGAAAACTGTTTTATTTATTTTTATCAACAGTGGCAGCCCTCATGATACCGTCCTTTACGGACGAAATTTTGAAATGGTTATTTATTCGAGAGGCTCCTTGGAGAACACATGCTTCGTTTAGCTGACAAATTGGTGACTGATTGAATTCAGTTATCCTTCATGAATGTATGGGGAACGTCATTTTATGAAGCTAAAACTGGAAAAGCTGTTGCCCTCTACAATACAGCAGCATCTGGGCGACATGTTTTCAAGAAGTGCACTGGACGCTAAGCTACCAGTTCCAGATCCAGCTTTTTTGCCTGCATACGCTTAAAGCCTCAGCCATAGGATATGTGATTTATGCTCTTTCCCACTGTTAGCATTCCACTAACCATTTTCCAGCACTACATTTATTTCCATAAAAGCATTTATTCTCTTGCTTAAATCTTCAGGTATGACACTGCATTTTACGACAGGTAAGTAGTTTTGAATAAAACCTTCCCCCAGAAGTGTTACCACTGTGTCCACGGCGCTGACCGCATTTGTACTAAACTGCAGCACGTACGGGGGGTCGCAGTTGGACCTTAACGCATTGGAAGAAGGCAGTGTTCTGGAAGTTGTACTGTCCTGATCACTGCAAGTAGTTTTTCGCAGCGCAGTGATAGGCAATGTGTCGGATCTTGATAGCCACTACTGTCTGAAATTTATTGCTACTGTGCGTGACTTAGATATTTTGGCGTAGGCAGTATACCAAATTGCAATGGACACCAGTTATTTTATTCTCTAGGTTGTCATTGGTTCAAATAACAAGGTGGTGGTAACAAAATCGCATGCTTACAACTATCGACTTATAACCCACATGCAAAAGCATCCTCATATGTTACAAGAACACTGTTTATGCACAGTGAGTAACAGATAACTTTTCTAATAAGAAATTAGTTTGCGCTGCTTGCAGGCTCACGCCACCACGCTACCACACTAATGGCACCACGGCCAGCCCGGATCACTTTCTGGGGCACAGTGCACGTTCGTGGTGTCACAACACCTGATCCGTTTCCCGGCACCGCCTACCATTATGGTATAAATGGTCAGTTCCGGGAAGTCACGATGATCCTTTCGTTTGGCTCCAAGGGCCCACTGCTCATTCTCTTTCTGCAACTCGGCACCACAATTAACGCCGAAAATGAAGCGCATAAGCAAGCCCAAACGCCCAGGAATGTTGACGGATGGCATGATTCTGTTTCAGGATATTGCCCGCCCAGTGTAGCCAATACTGTATTGACTACGCTGCTGAAGTTTCGCTCGGAAGCCCTCACACATCCTCCATACATTCCCGATCTCTTCCGACACGATTTCCATATTTTTGGAGCCCCGAAGGAAGTCATCCGTGGCCGTCTACTTGTTTCGGATGAAGAGATGCACGCCTGGGTACATTCATAGTTCCATTCGCAACCGTAAACATTTTTCCACGAAGGCAGTGACCGTCTTGGCTTGCAAGACATGTCACAGAAGCCAATCAGAGTTCCACGAAAAGGAGGAGGTTACCTAACTGAAATACGGCGTGAAAACCTACACGTGGCAATTTTCCTTGGTGGCAAACACCGATTAGCAATTTTTAAGAACATTTCTCGTGCAGAAAAACAGCGGTCTGGTTGAATACCTTAAACATGGATTAAAAACAGTCTTGACCGCAATAAAATATTTATTTGCAGTGGTTACCGGTTTTTGTCAGAATGAGACCATCATCTACAGACGATTTATACCATAATGGTAGGCAGTGGCGATGAACGGACTTCACGAATGTCAACTCCTCAGTGTCGACGTTCGTGGAGGCAGAACACTTGATCCGTTCCCCGGGACCGCCTACCATCATGGTATAAATGGTCTGATGATGGTCACAGACCGACTAAAATCGGTAAACATTGCAAATAAATATTTTATTGCGGTCAAGACTGTTTTTAATACATTTTAAACACCTACTGAAAGTAACTCTTTAATTATTTTTCTATTAAACACTGACCTGCAGAATCTTCCCTGACAAAGACAACTCCAACTTCGGCTATTCATTTATTACCCAAAATATACAAGCCCAACGCAACTTGACTGCCGGCCGGTGTGGCCGAGCGGTTCTAGGCGCTTCAGTCTGGAACCGCGCGAGCGCTACGGTCGCAGGTTCAAATCCTGCCTCTGGCATGGATGTGTGTGATGTCCTTAGGTTATTTAGGTTTAAGTAGTTCTACGTTCTATGGGACTGATGACCTCGGATGTTAAGTCCCATAGTGCTCAGAGCCATTTGAACCATTTTGCAACCTGACTGCTACACACTGACAACATGACTTCCACTAATTAGCACAAAAGCATGGTCCTGAATCGCAAGAAATCCTAACAATAATACAAATCCAAAAAATATGAAATTAAAGAAATGTGAAACTACCTCCAACTCTGTTAATGGCCTAAAATCATTTCAATCACGAATCCCGATAGTGGAAACCCGAATTCTTTTTTTATATGTCACCTCACTGAAGAACTCCATAACGCGAACTACAGCAATTGCAGCAAGTAGCAACAATGGCCAACTAAATTAGAAGATTCTGACTACTATAGACAGATTTTGTTGTAGAGCGACCAATGTATTTACCTTATTCATGTGACATCCAGTTCCAAAAATTATATAGTTGTCAATAATTCCAGTAATCAAACATTATCAACCATACATCCGTTATCATACCTTTCCTTGCATATTATCTTATAATAAATTTCATCTCACTTTACATTGCGTGTCCTACCAACACGGAGTCTCCACTAAGAAAAAATATGCCCACACACTTCTCTAAGCACTCGCTAACAGAATCTCTTGCCTAGGGCGCTGAGCGCTGTCAGCGACACTAACACAGTCTGTAGCGCTGCCAACATACAAACAGACTACTTGTACTATCAATATTTTCGTGTGTCGTCAGTTGCTCGCTATAATATGGAAGGTGTTTTTGATGACAACAAAACAATAATGGCTGCAACAGCCGGAATTTCTAGAACTTTTAATGTAGCTAATTGAGTATCTTTAACTTCAGTTTGTAAATACTGAAACTGAGTAAGTGAAGATGATGGATCTGATCACCATCTACTGTTTTATCTGCACATTACAGACAATCACTTGTGACAAAGAAAAAGTCCGGCAACCCGCGCTTAACGGTGGATCGTAGACCAACTGTTTGCTACCCGGTCACCTGTAACTGGACGTTTACATCGTATCACTCGCCGGCTTGCAATCGGTGGATATTGGTCACTCTGCTACGATATGCTGTTAGTGCCGTGGCGTCCTGTGTGGAAAGTGCACTTGCTTACTCTTGCTCTGTTTGTCGCGTCTGGTGCCACGCTTCTGACGTAGTGTTTTTGACGAGCCCATTACCTTTGACCTGTTGCCCGCTTCCCGATTGTGAGCTTAGTGTTTCATTCATGCCGCGGAGGCGGAGCCGCCGTATGTGTCCACTCGCGGGTAGCGTCATTGGTCATCGGGCGGCGATCTGCGACCACTCTCGCACCCTCCCTCCTCCCCCCCCCCCTCCCCTCCCCCCTCCCGCTACTGCTGTTCGCAGGGAGCGCGCACTGTATGTGCATTAATGCCAGTTTACTTACGCTATTTGCGCCCTGTTTGCGCTACGCCGTAAATAAAGGCGCGCTCGTTGTTTAGCGTCATTTGTTTGCACTTGGAGTTTTGCCGCTGCTATTGTGCGCTGCTGCGGCGTACAATGTCCCCTGCCGGGGCGGACGGCGGCGCATTTGTCTGTTTCCCTTTGTACTAGCGCCAGCACCTGCGCTGCTGCCGCTCGTGCGTATCTGCTGTGGCTACACAACTGCGGGCGCGCCGTTGTAGAAAGTCAGCTGCCAGAAAATTGTCACCATTAGCTTTTAGGGGCGCTTCCGTGAGACACGTAATTTCTGAGCGGAATCAAGCTAGCTGACAGTCGTTATTTTTTATTCTATTCATTTCCACGGAACAGAGCCACTACTGGCTCTTCGAACTTGGAAGATTTATCATCAGATGGCAGTAGAGCGTGTAAACTATAAGTTGGCAGATTACCAGAGGGGCTTGCAGGGAGAGGAGGAAACCAGCCCGATCCCCATACTGACTGCTGTAGTGTAGAGGCCGTCCGCAGCTCGTGGTCGTGCGGTAGCGTCCTCGCTTCCCACGCCCGGGTTCCCGGGTTCGATTCCCGGCGGGGTCAGGGATTTTCTCTGCCTCGTGATGACTGGGTGTTGTGTGCTGTCCTTAGGTTAGTTAAGTTTAAGTACTTCTAAGTTCTAGGGGACTGATGACCATAGATGTTA
The DNA here is from genome assembly GCF_023898315.1 of Schistocerca nitens. Classification (NCBI taxonomy): domain Eukaryota; kingdom Metazoa; phylum Arthropoda; class Insecta; order Orthoptera; family Acrididae; genus Schistocerca; species Schistocerca nitens. The sequence goes on along the minus strand of NC_064619.1, from coordinate 509,439,100 downwards.
AGTCGCATAGTGCTCAGAGCGATTTGATTTGTAGTGTAGAGGGGGGAGACGCTAAGTTCGTCTCGGTAACACTGAAAGTTTACCGTCTTACCTCCTTGCCTAGGGACGCCAGATGAAAGCTGATGTCGTCAAGCCCTGAATCAAAATTGCGCAACGGATAACCGGGGAGAGGAGCTTGAGAGCGCTACCTAGAGAGCGCGCCCTTTCTGTACGGTACTAGGCAAGGGGCTGGAGGGCTCACACGCTGATGTGTGGGTCCCTGCGTTCTATATCTTTTATTTTAAAACAATTCCTTTAACTTGACTTCTTTGTGATTTTTAAGGTATGTTAAAGATTGATTACAGTTGATTACCTATTTATTTTAAACATTATCACTCGACTTTACAGCGATAGCAGCATTTGTTTCAGTTTACAGATATTACAATTTTACAACTTATAGCTCGGGTATATTATATACTAATCTGCACGCACATTTCTACGGGTAAGACGGAATTGCGTTGGCCAAATGTATACCACCAAAGTCTCCCAATCTTTTACATAGGACATTCACTATGTGAGGAGGATAACGGGCAAACTGGAGACCAGATACTTCAACACAGGGGGTCAAATTTCCGGAATTAAACGAGCACATTCATTGCCTTACACAATCCGAAGCTGTAAATAAAAGAATTTGTACAAATATTCAAATACCTCTCTTCCATGCGTGAACATTGAGACAGACGCATTGAGGGCACGTCTGCTCACTTACCCGTCTTCTGTAACACTCCTAGAATATGGCGGTTACCCGGAGGTCTTCCTGGGCCCCGGTGGAGGGGTGGTCGAACCACATGGCCGTGACCAACCTCTCCACCGCAAATCTTGTGACACTGGAAAATCTTTGACTTTTACCTGCCTGTGCTGTCTCTCTGATCCCCTATCCAGGAGTAAGGTTGGCACTACTGTACTACAGAACTACTTCCCAACAAAGATTTGGCCACGCTTTACGGAAAGCTGTGAGGAGGATTAGGAATGTTCATGTGCAGATTCACATCCACGTACAAGAAATGCATAATACACGACACATATAAATACGTATTATGAAGCCTGACACATTTCTTTCCACCCGTCCACATGGGTTCTGTTGCACTCGCGGCCGGCCGCGTCGTGTAATAAAATTGGCTGCGGAGCCGCCTCTGTACTTCTCGGTGCGAGCGAGCAGCGAAACCTGCTGCTTATAGAACGGAAACTACTGTACCGTTTCAACACTTCTCCGTGGCGTCACTGTGATGAGTACTGAGGCCCATGAGAAAGAAAGGCCGCGTCGAGTACGTCATGAAGGTAGGCTTGAACTCGCTCGCTCGCTCAGCTCAGCATACATAATGCGTTTCTAAACCTGTTAACTCGCAGCTGGGCCTGTACATAAACGAGAATTGTATTTCTACTGGAATCTGCAATTATGAAGTCTTACTGATTAACAGTACTACAACAAAATTTAATGTAAGGTCAATACTCGATCTAAATGGCATAATGGCTTTTTTATAGCATTTAGTCTCTTCTGCTTAACAGTCCCCATTTCATACAAAAGTGGTGCCTTATGCAACTGATTATCATTTTGGAATTATTTTAATTTTATAGTACTCCGGTAAAGCCGTAACAAATTTTAAGTAGGCCTATGGACCTCTCGTAACAAATTATAAGTAGATTTATGGACTTCCGATCATTGTAGGACTAATAACAGTAGACTACATAATAGCGGATTCCAGTAGAAGATGCTATTCTTCTATGTACACACCTAGTTACGAGTTAACAGGTGTAGAGATGTAATTTGTCTGCTGAGTTGAGCGAGCGCAGGCTTACCTTGGTGACGTACGCGCCGCGGCCTGTATTTCGTAGTCCTCGGATGAATACCGTGGCCAATGATAAGCACAAGGCCTGAGCGCAACTGTTTGACGTCAGGAATGTAGCGTCCGCGACCAACGATAAATATTTATCAAAGCCTTTTGGCTAATCCTTAGACAGTGTAGTAGAGAAAATTGTATCAAAAAAGTTCGATAAAACTTGGAGCGAGGGCCTAACTTTGATCAAAGTTCTACATTGTGTGCTTGTCGCTCCGCTTCCTTTAGTGCATTTAAGCTATTAAATGAAGAAGTATATTTGGTAGGTGGCTAGCACCACTGTGATCATTGCAAAGTACGGATAATATGAAATTATTCACAATAAAAAGAAAAAAAATGGTTCAAATGACTCTGAGCACTATGGGACTTAACTTCTGAGGTCATCAGTCCCCTAGACCTTAGAACTACTTAAACCTAACTAACCTAAGGACAGCACACACATCCATGCCCGAGGCAGGATTCGAACCTGCGACCGTAGCGGTTGCGCGGTTCCAGACTGTCGCGCCTAGAACCGCTCGGCTACTCCGACCGGCCAACAAAAAGCAAACTGTCTTCAGAAAGCGTGATAAGCAGTTGAAATCTAGAAACACCTGCAGCAATTAGCTGTATTCGAAGTGGGTGCACTGTGGGCCACCTTACGTATAGAAAGAAAGGATGTGGAAATGTGAAAAGCCGAGTGTGTTCACAGTGGACATAAGTGAAGTAACTGTACTGATTTGTACTCTAAATAACCTAACTTAAACTTCATAAATTCCTACTTAGGTGCCTTATATATTGGTTAACATGTTTCTGGAACAATACGTAAAATGTTACACTGCGGAATTCGAGCACTACATTGCAAGCTAGAACAGCTTTCGACTGTTGGTAAAAATCTTAACCTAACCATGAGACGATCTTAAGCGAAAACAGCATTCATGATTTAAGTAATGAAATATTACACCAGTTATGTATTTTTTCACTATTTGCACGGTTATTTGCAAGAATTTATTCTCATTATCAAGTACAAATATTTACATAGGTATTTTATACCATCCTTCGGAAAAAAGGACAGTAGAAATCTGTCCGATTGCAATAAATCATAAAAACGCAATTGCAGGGCAAGAGAAGCGGAGCTACACACACACAAACACCTTCCAAAATATCAAATATGAGTATCCCTCTTGATCATACTCGTGTACGCAAACAAGTGGGTCACTTTCATGAGTGCAGACTGAAATGATTGTTCTCCCAGGCCGGCCGGTGTGGCCGGGCAGTTCTAGGCGCTTGAGACTGGAACTGCGCGACGGCTGCGGTCGCAGGTTCGAATCCTGCCTCGGGCATTAATGTGTGTGATGTTCTTAGGTTAGTTAGGTTTAAGTAGTTCTAAGTTCTAGGGGACTGCTGACCTCAGATGTTAAGTCCCATAGTGCTCAGAGCCATTTTGTTCTCCCAGTCTCAAATAATTTATGTTGTTTTTCATATCCTTGCACTGTAGCTAATGGAACAAATTCTGGTGGACACTACTTTACTCTCTGTCTAAAGTCTCAGCCACAATTGTTTCCATTTCTTTCCAGGCAATGCACTCACCATTTAAACGTAACTTAGCCTCAGCCGTCTATGAAGCACAAAAGATAATTTATGAGATTTTTATGTTTGGAGAGTTTACAATGAATGTTGTATGACTATCGGTCATATAACACAGTGTAAGAACTGTGGTTGAAAAAAGATTGTAACCGACGGGTTTTGTATGCCACTAGATACAACTGTTCGGCACCCATTCCCGAACAATTATGACAAAAGAATCTTACGAATGTGTAATAGCACCAGTGAAGTAGTTAGGTCAAAGTAGTTTGACAAAATCTTTCACAAAGGTCTTTTACAGCGTAACACGTGCCTTAGGCCCTGACGTCACACAGACGTGTGCTCTGACCTGTATCTATAGTTCGCGACAGACGTGTACATGACCAGGTCCGTCCGTCGAGGACTTCTATAGACATTCGTGGTCGTATGGAGTACTGAGAAGTGGGCGAAGTCATATCTAATAGGTTTTAAATTATATGTGTTTCCTATGAATATAGGCTGCTTCAAATACGGAGGGTATTTCGAGAAGGCGTCGCTGTTTCTACAGTTTGTTATAATTAAATGTAAGGTAAGAACATAACGGCAATTGAGTCTTCATGGTGTTTAAGTTTGAAACCGAGTTCGAAAGAGTTAAAAGGCTCTACAGCAGTGTATTGGTCTGAGTGGTGGGTTATGAAGAGGTATCTAACTGGAGCGTGGGTCCGCGTCCGTTTTTTCCTTCGCTTTTTTAAAATATTCTGGAACTTTATCAACTGAAGGAAAGTATGTTCTGCAATATTTGACGTAACGGGCATGTAAGAACGCTCTCTCCCAGGAATAAATTGTAATTGGCAATAATTTTAAAATTAAGCATGAAACATGCAAGTGCCAGTAAACATTCGAAACATGTTGACTATCAGGTAAAGCATAGTAGGTACCACTTAAAATAAATAGGATAGACTGACACATTTGAAAAATATTTAAACGTAACTTAGCCTCAGCCGTCTATGAAGCACAAAAGGTAATTTATGAGATTTTTATGTTAGGAGAGTTTACAAGGAATGTTGTACCACTCTCGGTCATATAATACAGCGTAAGAACTGTGGTTGAAAAAAGATTGTAACCGACGGGTTTCGTATGCCACTAGATACAAACACAAATTGTTCTTTACGGGCCGAGCGGTTCTAGGCGCTTCAGTCTGGAACCGCTCGACCGCTACGGTCGCAGGTTCGAGTCCTGCCTCTGGCATGGATGTGTGTGATGTCCTTAGGTTATTTAGGTTTAAGTAGTTCTATGTTCTAGGGGACTGATTATCTCAGTCAGATGTTAAGTCTCATAGTGCTCAGAGCCATTTTTTGTTCTTTACGTGCTATGTAGGGCTGGGAATAAAGTTCAGACTAGTGCGATTGCTAGAGGTTGCTCGGGCGTGGTCGTTAATTTTTCTACAAAATGTTAAAGTGGGCTCTGTTTCTGACATGCTAATTAAGCAACCTCCAAAATTGGGAGACTTATGACTAATAAATGAGAAATTTATTGCAATTACTCTGACTTATTTTGATGAAGATGTGGATAAACAGTTGACAAAAAATAGCAGTATTAATCTAATAACATCTTTGTATATCTGACAAGGGTTTCGGGTAAACGTTCTAATAATTGCGCAAGTGAATTAATTACAATTGTAAAGTGGCCAAAGATTATCACGATGTTCATTGAAAGGTAGATAGTACTACAGAAGAGAATACGTCATACTTATGGTTGGAGATGAAAGCAAACTGTTTATCAAATTACTGGTAAAAGAGCAAGTTTTCAAAGTGAAGCAATTTCACCATAGCATTGCAGGTGGAGACTGAAGACGCTGAGGAATCAGTCATTAGTGGCACCAACGACCCTCGCCAATGGCAAAATGCGAATCAGTCCGAATTTTCTCTAAACCTATACATCAGCTCTGGCTGAGGCAGGCCGGCGGCGTGTCTCGAAAGATGAAGTTTCCGAAGAAGAAGATGAAGACGACATGATTTCTGATGGTATGTTTTCTACCAGGAAACCTCGCATGGCCATGTTTCGCATCTCTTACTGTATTGAGACTGGCTAGGTTTCAGATCTTCGAAGTGCCGACCGATCAAATTACTCCTTATAACACGCTAGTCGCTTCGCTGGGCTATGCTCTCTTCGGTTAACCAGTAACATGGGTTCTAACACCTTGCACAGGAAAATTCGTCTCATTCTTTCTCCATCCCCTCCTGTGACCAAAGGTGCGGACCTCGTCAGAACAGCCGAACTTCTCTGTCTAGCCTCTTTTTTTATTTATGTGAGTCAATTCTTGTGGTACTCATATCGAGTAAACATTTAGTTTATATGAAGTAAACAGGTACAGCGGCGTCTCCGGCTTTCAAAGGCACAAAACTGCGGGCCCGCACTCCATTTTAGAGGTGTCTATCTGTGGCGTCCGCTGCTTTACGGAGAAAAACTTTCTGTTTTTGTGCATTCTGTTTTTGTGCACAATTGCGTCTTGTGCTAAAAAATTTCTCCTCCTTCCACTCTCCGGGATTATAACTGTTTACTAGCGGGAAGCTCCCGTGCCGCACTGTACCATATCTGTGTTCGTCCACGATGCTTGGAAGACTCGGGACAGCAAATACAGGGTGCGGCAAATAAAAGACGCTCGGACGAGTGAATACGATTGAACGCGAATGTGTGCAGATAACCACACCCAACGAGGCGCAACACCACGTGGTCCGCATCGGTTCAGAGCGTAGTGCGGGCTTTGTCAGTGTGAGTGGAGCAGTGTAAAGGGGACAATGGAACAGTGGAACACCGGGTGTTCGTTGTGGAAAGGTACGTAACAAAAACGTCGTGGAAACAGTGTGGTCAGTTGTTTGCTGAGAAGTTTAATGGTGTAAAATTGCAAACAAAGAGTGCCATGCAATGCTTAGTCCGGAAATGGAGTCAGACAATATTTGTTTTGAAGAAGTCAAAAAACATTCCGAAACAACAGAAAATGTGGCTACAGTTCGGCAGAAAATGATCAGAGTCTGACCAAATCAACCCGACGCCTGTCGCAAGAGATCGGCATATTACTTCTGCCATAGGGACGAATACTTCACTTGGACCTGCACATGCATCGCTACCGAATGTCTGTTGTTCATGCACTGAAACCAGCAGATGCTCTTCAGCGCCACCAGTTTTGTGAGTGGCTGTTCACTGACATAACAAAGAATGGCTTGGACATGGATCTGTTATTTATTTCCGATGAAGCCTGGTTTCGCCAGAGTGGTTATGTCAACTCACAGAATCACAGGTTCTGAGCAGCGCAGAATCCGCATAACATCCAAGAAACACCATTCCATCATCAGAAGGTTCGGGTTTGGTGTGCAGTGTCTGCACGCCGCATTATTGGGCCTATCTTCTTTCATCAGACGCTGAGTTTGACGCGCTACGTTGCCAACCTTTTGGAACCATTTGTGGCAGTATTAACGGAGGAGGAGAAGACCTACAGTTACTTCCAACAGGATGGAGCAACTACCCATACAGCGGGCAATCTTTACGTCTGATGGAGTTGTTAGCGGAGGTCAGTCTTCTCGTGGTCCTAGCTGGCCACTCAGGTCGCCTGATCTGTCAGTGTGCTGTTACTTTGTGTAGATAACTTCAAGTCTAAGGTGTATCGCAACAACCCTCATAGTCTTCAAGAACTACAGCAGAACATTTCGGATGAGACTGCTGCGATTCCACCAGTCCAGCTTCGATCCGCCTTCAGCAACTTGCTGACCAGGGCTCAGAACTGCCAGGAGATGAATAGTGGTCATTTTCAACATGTGCTATAGTTAGGTTAGTATTGTATTTCCATTCCTCTGCTGTGTTTCTTTGGAATTTCTGTTCTCTGGACCACTTTTACTTGCTCCACACTGTACAAAGAAATGGAATTACACCCTGAGTTAGGCGCAGTTCAGTAGCCCAGCTAGTGAAATGCGCTTCACACAGGTGTACAATGGCTCTGATCAGGGTGACTACTTTCACCCCCCCCCCCCCCCCCCCCCATCCAGCATCTCGCATACTTCCGCACTGTTCATAATGCTTTCAGCGTCCTCTCATTTATCGAGGCATGCACATCTGAATCAAGAGTAATTCCATAATTCCAAAGTACGGTTACAAAAGTCAGTTGCGGACAGTCACTAGCAGTGTGGTTTATCATGTCCCCCGTCGTTGATTAATGGGTCTCTCATTATGAATTTAAATGCCTTACGTGATTGTTTAATCGCTAACACATTACACGTTGAGAAACAGTACAACGTAGGAGACGGAGCAATGCGCGACTTCACGCTGGAGTTTGCAAGCCGATAAATTCCAGAATGTATCCCAAGACCATCGTAAACAATATCAAACAGCTCTAGTTGTATCCAAATTAAAATCTACATTCCCAGCGAGGTTACCAACAGTATACTATTATGGGACGTAATGGAGCTCTTCACGTAGACCTACAGTATGCGAACTAGTCTCCCGTCCACGATATAAGCACTTACCTAAAGCGGACGAGGAACAAAAGAGTGTGTCCATGTACGACGTTCCTTCTGGCAGACTCTGTAGTCACATGATTTAGTGTCTAGTGACTGTACTCCCTACACCGAGGGGACTTGTCGATTCCACCTTCTTACCGCTGCCCTCTTGTGGGCCATCCTCGTCTCTACTTAGTGGAGATGCAACAGTAGGGACCAAAGGGAAGTGTCACGCCTCGTCAATAACATACGGTCTCAGACCAAGCAGGAACTGATCCTGTCAACGAATACAGGCCGATCTCAATCAGTTTCTCGGCAGACATCCCGAAGGGAACTGTCTACAATGTAGATATTTCTGTCAGGGACCTTGCAAAACGCCATCACTCACAGAGGCACATAAAACTGAACGTCTTCAAATGCCAAACACATTGATACTAGACAGTAGCCGATTGGAGGTATGTAACGTGGACCAGCGAGTCGCGATTTTGGCTATTTTTAGATGAAGCAGGCCACCGAGTCTAGCGACAGCCGAATGTTTAACAGGCAGTGTGCGTAGATTCTAGATCAGGCCGGAGACCTTTCTGTGAAGGGGCCTGCTCATTCAGGTTACAGTGAACATTACCAAGATTTTTATTTCAACATTCTCCGAGTCCAGGTTAACCTTTTCACGATCAGTACAATTGAAAGTTGCCTGTTAAACAGCCACTTCCAATTTTCAATTGCATTTTTAAATATGTGATATCTGTTCTGGTAGTACAGCGGCCGTAAAGAAAGTACATTACGAGAAATCAGGACTTCAGCAGCATGCAGGAATTGAAAAAAAATCAATAGTGAAGATTAAAATTTGTGCGGACAGGGACTTTAACCAGGATACTCTACTTTTCTAGAACGACGAAATACACACCACATATCAAGATGTATGAGCGTGGACGGCTATAGATACTTTCAGTGCATTTTCAGTGTGGATGCGCCTTATCTTCCAAACCCTTGAGGGACTTCGCGAATGCTACTACAGTGGGGCTAGTGGATGGGGGGAGCTGCTTGTGTATGGCATCTAAGAATTTGGGTTGGACGGGAAGCGTGTCCAGATGGCCGAGTCGGTTAAGGTAACCCTTCTAGAGAAGTGGAGCAGCTGGTTCGAGTTCAAGTAAAGAAAAGATGGTATTCTGTACCAAGAACCAACCACAAACCGTTTGGTTAGTACGTGTGGTCTTTGAATCTGACGGGAAGTCAGTTTAGCGAGCCAATCACAGAGATACCCTCCTAGCGAGGAACACGAAGCCTTAAAGTTTGATTTGTTTGTCCTATGTAGGTGGCGGTTGACGCGAGATGTACTGAGCTGAATAGAGCCGATCGCTGTTTTTACTGTTTGATGAAGTGTCTTCTATTATTGGGGTTATCTACAGATGTTGCGTGTTGGCAAAATGAATTTGTTAAACACTGGTGTGGTATTTGTCTCTCATGGGTAAATTTACGTAGCAGGTTGGCACGCACGCCACAAGTGTAATTATGCTCCACTTGTCGTTGCTTAGTCTTTGTCAAATGAGATCAGCAGTCGCAAGTCTTGGTAGTCAATCAGAATTCGGTCTTTTAGTCGGAAGAGCAGTCAATTTATTCTCTCTTCATCTCGATTTAGCTTATTAAACGTGTTCCATCCTGTATGTGGTGTTTGCATATCCGATTTTTCTTGCTACTTGTTTTTGTGTCAGTAAGAGGTCGTGTGATTCTGTTCACTTGTCTCTGAATTAATTATATAACGTAGAAGTCAAGTCTTGTCCCACATTTGAACTCATCTGCTCTTTGACTTGATCGTGAAGCGCTTCGGCTTAACTTTGTCGCCATTACGTGATCATGCGTTGTGAAACGCAACCTCATCTCCGGTAACTGAGGCATTTGTTAATTTTCATGTAAAATTTCACATCACAAATATTACTCCCTATTCTAACCATTACCTACTCCCATTCTACTGCATGCATTTTACAGCAAATAAGGTAGGTCATGACGCTGCTGCTAGTTGGTGAAACGCTGTAAATGTACCTGCAGAATCGTATTTGCTCAGAGATTAACATTTTACTGTTATGGTCACATGGCACCGCAAATGACTACAACTCGGTTTTCTGGCACATATTAATGAATACTGACTGGAATGTTAGAGATGATTTTCAGGTTCACTTGTGTTTCGCGACTAACGTAAGTGTGTCTTGTTGTGTTAATTGTCGTTGGTAGTCTGACTGTCAGATAGCGTTTGTTAATTAAGTAGTAGTTTCTTCAAATCAGGGCACGTTGGGTCTTACTCACTCTAGTAGACAAAATTAGGAACAGTGCGTACACACTGTGGACATTTCAGTCTTCCAATAAGACAACATTTGTGTCCAAGAGCTGCACACACAAGTTCCTGGTTTCACTAACACTCAGGCAACCATCATATCTCAAACTACACTATAAATGATCAGATAATAATCCCAAAGAATATGTGATTACAGCAGCGAACGTATCTTCAGTTTTGATACTTTATGGGAGTTAATAATCAATCGGTGGCTTTAACTCGATGTGACATAAGTGGGGTACTTTCCAAGCCGAACTGAGTTCATTATCAAAATTTGAAGCTTATGGTGTCTCCTTGCGGAGAGCAATGTTTTGTCCTGTGTGCTTATATTCTTTGATTTCTCAGAAGTCACACGACTTCGTGGTGATCGCTGCTGGTCTTGATGATTAGGCAGTAGTGAAATGCAGTAGCTCTCTACTAGCCACTGCTGAATGCTGACATTCAAGCCACTCACGTACATTTAGATTGTATAGGCTGTGAGTGATGCAGCAGTTCCTGGACCTTTTGAACTACACCTGCATGCGTCCTCACTTTGGTAGGTGGTACACACGAATCACAAATCACCAATGGTATGGTTACACCACACGATTCAAGCCCACATTGCTATCCAAACTGATCTCTTTGCTGCAGTCCGTTGTTAGAACTTACTTCTCCATCATCCCCTCTCGTGATAAAGTCAAGCAAGGAGAGTAAGCGGTAGCACTGACACATTTTACTGTCTTCTACTTCTTAACTGTGAATTTTGTCATCCTGTGAACTGCATTTTGAGGCTTGGTGTTCCTGTAGTAGTGAAAGATATTATAGTTTCTTTTAAAATGTGTACTACTAACCAAATATACTAACTCATCAAATCTTCTAAGGAAGAAATAAATTCTATTAGAAGCTCTTTAAGTAAAAAACATTGCGCTGTTTGATAAGAATGACGGTTGTGATGGTTGCAGCTGCATTGCAAAACTAGTTATTCCACGACATTTTTCAAAGTCTAGTCGCCGTAAACCATTTTACATGTGTTACCTTCCACCTTCTCACAACTTGACAAATATGACGACAAAATAATACCGAAGGCTTTACTCATTGCACATTTTCTGACATAGTTGTAAGTATTATGACAGCATACCTTTACATATTGTGTTTAGCGTAGAGCTTCTACTGTATTTCACTTAACCAGCATGAAATAATATAAAGGCTGTTTTAAAATAATCTCAGTAATATTTTAGCCAGTATTATTACTGCAGCGATTGTGATAAACTATTTTAAGTGTATTACGAATTTATTGGTCACTATGTAGGGCTATAGCACTGAAACCGATATAAATATTTTATGTAATAGTAAATATACAAAGAAACTCTGAAACATTTTTTTCAATGCAAGTATATTCTTCAACTGTAAACCAGCTGTAATACATGTACAGTAGACGAGAATAAATTTGAGAAGCTAATTTATTTAAGATTGAGCGTGTAGGACATCTCTAAAAGGCTCATTTATGACTCATATCATAACAAATATCAAGATGCAGGCAAATGACATGCCCGGTACACAGACAAAATATTTCCGAGAGATAATGTTGAGGAGCATTATGTGCTATGAATAAGGAGGCATTAGATACGCTTTAACTGGAGTTGGATTAATCTCAATCTTGATGAGAACCCGAATACAGTGAAAGTTAATGGTACCACTGTATGCAGACTCAACTCAAAGCAGCTGTCAACCAAACGGAAATTAGCTTTGTTTATCTTAGTAAATTACTATAGTCTTTAATCTCATCTTTAGCTCCCTCGACGTATATGTAAATAAACAGTTCTCGTAAAGTCAAACTGTGACGATAAAAAGAAGAAGGAAGAAGATATTATTCAGGGGGTAAACTCTGAGGTAAACACCAATTAAATCATCTGGTTGTGAAGTTCTCACTGCTAGGGAAAATTATATGCCACTAACGTAAGTGACATTCTGATAAACACTCTTACTTATTTCTTAAAATAATCACTATCCCTGTCTGCGCAATTCGTCTCAGTTCATCGGTTGTTAGGATAATGATTCTGTTGTTACATGATAAAACAAAGGTGGGAGTCGGGTTTGAAGTCACAGATGAATTCGTTTGTCTAAGCTACGTCGCCTCCAACATCTCCGCTGCCGTGAAGGATGTACCCTGGATCCGACGCTCTGCTGTTATTGTAGATCGCTGATCTGCCACAAGATGGCTGTGGCAACCTTGATAGTAACTAAGATAATGACCAAATCAGTTAGCAGCAGAACATACAGAATAATAATCTTTAACTGTTTCCCAGACTAGATATGAGATTGGATATCGTCGACCTGGCAAGAAATAATGCACTTTAACAATGGTAGCGGCTTACTTACGTAGTAAGACATCTAAACGTCGGATTATTTTCTTTTCAAAACCAAAGGGAAGAAGACAAGCCCATACTCTTGTAGACACAGTATTGTACGAAGTAAGTAACAGTTTGCCCGCCAGGTTCGCCGAGCGGTCTAACGCGCGACTTTTTGGGCGGGAAGGAGCGCCTGGTCCCCAGCAAGAATCCGCCCGACGGATTTGTGTCGAGGTCTAGTGAACCGGCCAGTCTGTGGATGGTTTTTAGGCGATTTTTCATCTGCCTCGGCGAATGCGGGCAGGTTACCCTTATTCCGCCTCAGTTACACTATGTCGGCGATTGCTGCGCAAACAAGTTCTCCACGTACGCATACACCACCATTACTCTACCATGCAAACATAGGGGTTACAGTCGTCAGGTGTGAGACGTTCCCTGGGGGGTCCACCGGGAGACGAACCGCACAATAACCCTGGGTTCGGTGTGGGGTTGCGGAGGCGTGAAGTGGACTGCGGCAGTCGTCGTGGGGTTGTGGACCACTGCGGCTGCGGCGGGGACGGAGCCTCTCCGTCGTTTCTAGGTCCCCGGTTAACATACAATACAATATATACAAGTAACAGTTTGACGTTGAGAACGAGTCCAGTAAAATTTCCACTCGTCAGTAACGAGAAACAACAAAAATCAGTTGCTAGCTCGCCTTTTATTTAACTGGTTTTCAGATTGGATATGGGACTGGATCCCATCGGGTTAGAAACAGATACCGCACTGTAACAATGACAGCAGCTTCATTACGTTTTAACATATCTAGACATCGGATTATTATTCCAGTCAGATCCCAAGGGAGGATGCTTGGCCCTCACACCTCTAGACACCTGTTTCTACGAAGTAAATAACAGTTCGGTATTTAGAATGAGTTCAGTAAAATTTCCACTCGTCATTAACGAGAAACAGCAAAGATCACAGTCTCTAGCTCACCTTTTATGTCACGAAAACGAATTTCGGTTGACTGCTCAGGGTAAATCGTGATGAAGTAGTATTCTCCAAACTGTTTCTTATTTCCACACTGCTAAGACAGCTCTATTTTTCACAAACTAAGAGAATATAATCAAAATTGCTGCACACATGCAACTTCCCGTCTTCCACAACACTGTTCCACCTTGAAACCACCCGCCCATCAACTGCCTCCTCGTTCGTAGAAGTTTTACATATATATTTTTTATCAACTAACGAAACATTTTCTCATTATATATTACAACATATAGATCATAAGATAACCGAAGACATTTAACAGACAGAAAATGAAGAAAGTATATTCAGTTTTGTGTTGCTCTCTACGAGATATCGACCTGGTGAAGGACTACCATCACGGTACTAGGGGACCAAAGTCTGCCCGTTACGCTGTCTTCTGCCGACCTCCTCACCTCAGCGTAGCACTTCCATCCTACATTGTAAGTTGTTTGTAACAAGTATTAAAATATCTGTCTTCCCCGATCTCTCTACTATCATGGAAGTTACTACCTGATATCTTAACACATGTCCTATCATCAGCACCTACTTATAATCAGGGTTTACATACGTTCCTTTCAACGCCGATTCTGCCGAGAACGTCCTCATAATTTATCTTATTAGTGATGTATCTTCGTTCTTCCAATATGGGTCATTTTTTGAAATTTATTCGTGATAGTGAATGTAGTCGAGAGAAAGGATACATCATACTGCCAATAGGTATTTGAGCCTTTTGTTATGGCGTAAAATGATTTTAGTTTCAGGTCAAGCAGTCACCATTGGAAAGGGCAAGGTAGGTGACGCGAAACCACATTATTGGTAAAGGATACCGCAGAAGTTAGTTTTTAATGATAATAATTATTACAATCGCGCTTTGTTAATAACATAGACTCTAGTTTCCTTCCACATCAGGACAGTGATGATATTCAGTTGTAATGTAATTAATGACTTTCATGGAAAGCGCAAATAATCAGACTTCGTAACAAGAAAATTAAACTTCAGGATAGATTTGTGAAAATATAAATGTACGTATTATAGAACGCTGATAGCGCGCAATTGTAACGTCACCAAAGCGTTCACATCCAGCGGTTTAGTTAGCTGGAAACATAAAAATGTTTCACTGTTAATAGGACAGGATCATAACAAATATGAAGCGAATGAAAGAAACAACATTTCTAGTCAATAAGTATATTACAGATAGTTAAATACATAACCTCTTTCTATGCGCGTCCATTCGAGAACACAAACAAGGAGCAAAAGGTAAGTGATTATTCTAGATTAAATCATATATCAAGTTCTTCGAAACAGCCGATGCTTGAAATTTTTACAAACACTGTCATACAAGGAATTCATTAATTCTCAGGAAAATGATTATATCTTTGTCATGAAATTAGGATGCGTTACAGTGCTCCCTTGAATAGTGGAAACAAATTTAATACTAATCTATTTCCGTCATTCAACTGTAATTCATATAGGGTCTGAGTATTTGCATGAATTCTAGAGTAAAACATGACAGAGAGTTGGCGTACGGAATTAATATAAAATTCAAGGTGAACTCATTGTCGTTTACAACACATAATAGTTTAATAACAAAATGTTAAACGTCATGACTTAGTATTGTTGTTGTTGCTGTGGTCTTCAGTCCTGAGACTGGTTTGATGCAGCTCTCCATGCTACTCTATCCTGTGCAAGCTTCTTCATCTCCCAGTGCCTACTGCAACCTACATCCTTCTGAATCTGCTTAGTGTATTCATCTCTTGGTCTCCCTCTATGATTTTTACCCTCCACGCTGCCCTCCAATGCTAAATTTGTGATCCCCTGATGCCTCAAAACATGTCCTACCAACCGATCCCTTCTTCTATTCAAGTTGTGCCACAAACTTCTCTTCTCCCCAATCCTATTCAATACCCCGTCATTAGTTACGTGATCTACCCACCTTATCTTCAGCATTCTTCTATAGCACCACATTTCGAAAGCTTCTATTCTCTTCTTGTCGAAACTGGTTATCGTCCATGTTTCACTTCCTTACATGGCTACACTCCATACAAATACTTTCAGAAACGACTTCCTGACACTTAAATCTATACTCGATGTTAAAAAATTTCTCTTCTTCAGAAACGATTTCCTTGCCATTGCCGGTCTACATTTTATAACCTCTCTACTTCGACCATCATCAGTTATTTTACTCCCTAAATAGCCGGCCGCGGTGGTCTCGCGGTTCTAGGCGCGCAGTCCGGAACCGTGCGACTGCTACGGTCGCAGGTTCGAATCCTGCCTCGGGCATGGATATGTGTGATGTCCTTAGGTTAGGTAGGTTTAAGTAGTTCTAAGTTCTAGGGGACTAATGACCACAGCAGTTGAGTCCCATAGTGCTCAGAGCCAATTTGAACTCCCTAAATAGCAAAACTCCTTTACTACTTTAAGTGTCTCATTTCCTAATCTAATCCCATCATCAGCGCCCGATTTAATTTGACTATATTCCATTATCCTCGTTTTGCTTTTGTTGATGTTCATCTTATATCCTCCTTTCAAGACACTGTCCATTCCGTTCAACAGCTCTTCCAAGTCCTTTGCTGTCTCTGACAGAATTACAATGTCATCGGCGAACCTCAAAGTTTTTATTTCTTCTCCATGAAATTAATACCTACTCCGAATTTTTCCTTTGTTTCCTTTACTGCTTGCTCAATATACGGATTGAATAACATCGGGGAGAGGCTACAACCCTGTCTCACTCCTTTCCCAACCACTGCTTCCCTTTCATGCCCCTCGACTCTTATAACTTCCATCTGGTTTCTGTACAAATTGTAAATAGCCTTTCGCTCCCTGTATTTTACCCCTGCCACCTTCAGAATTTGAAAGAGAGTATTCCAGTTAACGTTGTCAAAAGCTTTCTCTAAGTCTACAAATGCTAGAAACGTAGGTTTGCCTTTTCTTAATCTTTCTTCTAAGATAAGTCGTAAGGTTAGTATTGCCTCACGTGTTCTAGTATTTCTACGGAATCCAAACTGATCTTCCCCGAGGTCCGCTTCTACCAGTTTTTCCATTCGTCTGTAAAGAATTCGCGTTAGTATTTTGCAGCTGTGACTTATTAAACTGATAGTTCGGTAATTTCAAATCTGTCAACACCTGCTTTCTTTGGGATTGGAATTATTATATTCTTCTTGAAGTCTGTGGGTATTTAGCCTGTCTCATACATCTTGCTCACCAGTGGTAGAGTTTTGTCATGACTGGCTCTCCCAAGGCTGCCAGTAGTTCTAATGGAATGTTGTCTACTCCAGGGGCCTTGTTTCGAATCAGGTCTTTCAGTGCTCTGTCAAACTCTTCACGCAGTATCTTATCTCCCATTTCATCTTCATCTACATCCTCTTCCATTTCCATAATATTGTCCTCTTGTACATCGCCCTTGTATAAACCCTATATATACTCCTTCCACCTTTCTGCCTCCCTTCTTTGCTTAGAACTCGGTTGCCATCTGAGCTCTTGATATTCATACAAGTGGTTCTCTTCTCTCCAAAGGTCTCTTTCATTTTCCTGTAGGCAGTATCTATCTTACTTCTAGCGGGACAAGCCTCTACATCCTTACATTTGCCCTCTAGCCATCCCTGCTTAGCCATTTTGCACTTCCTGTCGATCTAATTTTTGAGACGTTTGTATTCCTTTTTGCCTGCTTCATTTACTGCATTTTTATATTTTCTCCTTTCATCAATTAAATTCAATATTTCTTCTGTTACCCAAGGATTTCTATTAGCCCTCGTTTTTTTGCCTACTTGATCCTCTGCTGCCTTTACTACTTCATCCCTCAGAGCTACCCATTCTTCTTCTACTGTATTTCTTTCCCCCATTCCTGTCAATTGTTCCCTTATGCTCTCCCTGAAACTCTCTACAACCTCTGCTTCTTTCAGTTTATCCAGGTCCCATCTCCTTAAATTCCCACCTTTTTGCAGTTTCTTCAGTTACAATCTGCAGTTCATAACCAATAGATTGTGGTCAGAATCCACATCTGCCACTGAAAATGTCTTACAATTTAAAACCTGATTCCTAAATCTCTGTCTTACCATTATATAATCTATCTGATACCTTTTAGTGTCTCCAGGATTCTTCCAGGTATACAACCTTCTTTTATGCTCTCCCTGAAACTCTCTACAACCTCTGCTTCTTTCAGTTTATCCAGGTCCCATCTCCTTAAATTCCCACCTTTTTGCAGTTTCTTCAGTTTCAATCTGCAGTTCATAACCAATAGATTGTGGTCAGAATCCACATCTGCCACTGAAAATGTCTTACAATTTAAAACCTGATTCCTAAATCTCTGTCTTACCATTATATAATCTATCTGATACCTTTTAGTGTCTCCAGGATTCTTCCAGGTATACAACCTTCTTTTATGATTCTTGAACCAAGTGTTAGCTATGATTAAGTTATGCTCTGTGCAAAATTCTACAAGGCGGCTTCCTCTTTCATTTCTTCCCCCAAATCCATATTCACCTACTATGTTTCCTTCTCTCCCTTTTCCTACTACTCCCTATTCACTACCTGAATAATTTCTTTTATGTCGTCATACATTTCATCATTTTCTTCATCATCTGCAGAGCTAGTTGGCATATAAACTTGTACTACTGTAGTAGGCATGGGCTTTGTGTCTATCTTGGCCACAATAATGCGTTCACTATGCTGTTTGTAGTAGCTAACCCGCACTCATATTTTTTTATTCATTATTAAACCTACTCCTGCATTACCCCTATTTGATTTTGTATTTATAACCCTGTAATCACCTGACCAAAAGTCTTGTTCCTCCTGCCACCGAACTTCACTAATTCCCACTATACCTAACTTTAACCTATCCATTTCCCTTTTTAAATTTTCTAACCTACCTGCCCGATTAAGGGATCTGACATTCCACGCTCCGATCCGTAGAATGCCAGTTTTCTTTCTCCTGATAACGACGTCCTCTTGAGTAGTCCCCGCCCGGAAATCCGAATGGGGGACTATTTTACCTCCGGAATATTTTACCCAAGAGGACGCCATCATCATTTAATCATACAGTAAAGCTGCATGTCCTCGGGAAAAATTACGGCTGTAGTTTCCCCTTGCTTTCAGCCGTTCGCAGTACCAGCACAGCAAGGCCGTTTTGGTTAATGTTACAAGGCCAGATCAGTCAATCATCCAGACTGTTGCCCCTGCAACTACTGGAAAGGCTGCTGCCCCTCTTCAGGAACCACATGATTGTCTGGCCTCTCAACAGATACCCCTCCGTTGTGGTTGCACCTACGGTACGGCCATCTGTATCGCTGAGGCACGCAAGCCTCCCCACCAACGGCAAGGTCCATGGTTCATGGGGGAAGGACTTAGTGTTAATGTACGGAATTTTAACTGAGCTCAAGACTATTTAGATAAATATTCCTCCTATCCCAACCCAGCTGAGCACCGTCGACAGGAAACCTGCGAGAGAGTCTACAGGTGTTAATACTTTACAAGTGACATATGTTGCTGTTAACTGAAAAAATGAAAAACATGCCGCGCATTACACATTTTAAAAAGTTAAGTAAAGTTTTATTTTTGAAAGGAAATTTGTTATAATGCGCGATTTACTTAGAGTGGTATAGTTTTTGATAGTTAATGCTTTAGCATTTTAAATTCTTGTGATCGATTTATCGGTTGCGACTAATGTTTCACACATATTTTTAATTAGGATGTGTATTTCTTAGTTCTGTTGTTTCTGTAAATAGTATCGAGTTTTCATGGTACGACACACAAGGTAGTGACAGTAGAAAGGTGGTTATAGTTACATTCTTTTTTTACAACAATAGGCTTTAACTATCATAAGATACTGGATTGAAGGAATGGTTGGATGTTTCTGGAGTGAATGACCGGGTGCGATGGGCCCAACAATAAGAACCAGGCGACGTTGTCGGCTGTCGTGGGATCCATCTCGGTGACCAGGTTCCTATCAGAAATGTCATCGGTTGGAACGGTAAGTGGAGAATGTAAGCTTAGTTCTCCTTGCGTCCCAAGGTTGCCTCACAGAGTTCAGCGTTACCAGGTTACACGAAACAGTTGTAAAATAGGATTATGTATTACTATGCAACGTACGATCTACGTAAGTCTCACTGAAAGAAAATTGTTTGTTAGTATATGAGTAAAATTTTTACGTTAATAGAAATAACGAAGTATAAATAGGATATTACAGGTGGATCCGTGTTTAACATGGGGAGGTATCTTTTCACCTCTCACCTGGAAAGCATCTTTCATTATACGATACATGGTATTTTAATTTGCTTACGTTTGTGATGAACGAGTTCATAGAGTCGACATCATTTTTGTAACTAATGTCCACGACATACATTTGTGTCTCTGCTGGTCAATTTTATATTGTTTCAAAGTATACGGTTCAAATTAACAATGAAGACGGGCCCAGGAGTTGCAGCGACAATCGGGTGTGGCTCGTAGCCCGCGATATTGCAGGTTACACCACTACGTTGTTGAGTGCCTCTAGCGTGTCGAACACCCAAGTTCTTAGTGCGTCTAAATATTCGAATAAGCGTCCCATCACACACAAGGCAACTTTCATCGTCTTGCACTCACCAGAAGCGGACAGTAAGTTACTGACTTCATCAAGCGTAAGTGCAATTTTTTCTGTAGAGTTTGAGCCCATGGGCGCGGCTGGTAGGAGAGGGGGAGAGGGGGAGGGGTTGTCGGCAGCCGGCTGCTCTCCTCTGGATTTTGTACGCAGAGTATGACTGCGTAACTACCTTTGTCGATCAAAGGTATGTCGGTGTGACGTTACGACTTACTTTACAATATATTATGCGTTAACTTTTACAAAAAGCGCGCTGCCCGCCCGGTCAAGTTGTATTCATGCAATACGCTAGCACAGCAAGCTAGCGTCACTCTGACCAGCCGCCGCCGCGCCGGAGACGTTCGAAAGTTACCGAATCTGGCCGAGCTCTCGTATACTAGACTGCGGGAGTTTTAAACGGCTTGCAGTTATTTGACATATTAATGTTTTGACGGAGCCTAAAGTAGGTGATGAAAAGTAGTCATTCAATGTCCATATGAAACTAAATTAAACGATCTGATTGATATTGTGTTATGATACCTGGATTCTGTTAAAACGTAATAAGGAATGTCACGTCGAATAACACTGGATTGAATAATACTGGATATTCGTAATTTTTGTAAGTATTTTTTTATTATTAATTTTCATATTTCATTTGTAAAACGAAACAATGCTGTTCATAACTAGGTGTAGGTTACGTAGGTATCTGATATTATGGATTTGTGGTCATCATACCGGTTTATGCAACTATACCTGATTTACTGTATGGTTAAATGATGATGGTGTCCACTTGGGTAAAACATTTCAGAGGTAAAATAGTGGCACATTCGGAACTCCGGGCGGGGACTACTCAGGAGGACGCCGTTATCGGGAGAAATAAAACTGGAGTTGTACAGATCGAAACGTGGAATATCAGATGGAGTATAAGGTAGGTTAGAAAATTTTAGAAGGGAAATGCATATGTTCAAGTTGGATATAGTGGGAATTTGTCACGGTTGCAAAATACTAGCATGCATTCTTTACAGCCGAGTGGAAGACAGGTAGAAGCCGACCTCGGGGAAGATCAGTTTGGATTCCGTAGAAATGTTGGAATACGCGAGGCGATATTGACCCTACGACTTACCTTAGGAGATAGGTTAAGGAAAGGCAAACCTACGTTTCCAGCGTTTTTAGACTTACAGAAAGCTTTTGACAATGTTGACTGGAATACTCTCTTTCAAGTTCTGAAGGTGGCAGGGGTAAAATACAGGAAGCGAAAGGCTATTTACAATTTGTACAGAAACCAGATGGCAGTTATAAGAGTCGAGGGACATGAAAGGGAAGCAGTGGTTGCGAAGGGAGTGAGACAGGGTTGTAGCCTATCCTCGATGTTATCCAATCTGTAAATTGAGCAAACAGTAAAGGAAACAAAAGAAAAATTTAAAGTAGGAATTAAAATCCATGGAGAAGAAATAAAAACTATAACGTTCGCCGATGACATTGTAATTCTGTCAGAGACAGCAAAGGACCTGGAAGAGCAGCTGAACGGAATGGACAGTGACTTGAAAGGAGGATATAAGATGAGCATCAACAGAAGCAAAACGAGGATAATGGAATGTGGTCGACTTAAATCGGGTGATGCTGAGAGAATTAGGTTAGGAAAGGAGACACTTAAAGAAGTAAAGCAGTTTTGCTATTTGAGGAACAAAATAACTGATGATAATCGAAGTAAAGAGGATATAAAATGTAGACTGGAAATGGCAGCCGGCCGGGGTGGAAGAGCGGTTCTAGGCGCTACAGTCCGGAACCGCGCGACCGCTACAGTCGCAGGTTCGAATCCTGCCTCGGGCATGGATGTGTGTGATATCTTTAGGTTAGTTAGGTTTAAGTAGTTCTAAGTTCTGAGGGACTGATGACCACAGCAGTTAAGTCCCATAGTGCTCAGAGCCATTTGAACCCTTTGAACCTGGAAATGGCAAGGAAAACGTTTCTGAAGAAGAGAAATTTGTTAACATCGAGTATAGATTTAAGTGTCAGGAAGTCGTTTCTGAAAGTATTTGTATGGAGTGTAGTCATGTATGGAAGTGAAACATGGGCGATAAATAGTTTGGATATGAAAAGAAACTTTCGAAATGTGGTGCTGTAGAAGAATGCTGAAGATTAATTTGGTAGATCACGTTACTAATGAGGAGGAAGTGAAAAGAAATGGGGAGACGAGGATTTGTGGTACAACTTGACTTCAAGAAGGGTTCGGTTGCTAGGACTCGCCCTGAGGCATCAAGGGATCATCAATTTAATACAGGATGAAGACCAAGACATGAATACACTAAGCAAATTCAGAAGGATGTAGGTTGCAGTAGTTACTCGGAGATGAAGGGGCTTGCACAAAGTAGAGTAGCATGGAGTGCAGCATTAAACCAATCTCTGGACTGAAGACCACAACAACAACACAGCTGATTTTAACTACTGGAAACTTTTCAATTTCTTTATAGCCTGGCAAACAAAAACTGAACCTCCCGTTTTTAAGAACATCAGCACCACACAATTCAAATGTCAACTTTTAATGTCAGACGATGTAAGTTAGTACACATGATGTTCCTCAAACTTGATTTGTTAAAATTTCGCTTCTGTACATCTGTCTTGTTTAATAGTAATCCTTTTCTATCTACGGACAAGTACTTGCATGAAGATTATTTTTATTTTGATACATCTTGAAACATATTTCGTGATTTTAATTGTTAATTGATCAACTAGAGGGCATTTGATATCGCCTGTAATCGGCCGATCTCCTTGACACCGCACATACGGGCTATTTGCCATCAGTTTCAATAAATACTATGAAAGTCACTGAGTCGAGAAGCTCTGCTCTGGAAATTGATTTGTATTTAGCAGCAGTTGTAGCTGATTTCCATATCCCTAGAAATACTTGCAAAACATAAATTTAAAATAAATATGGGTTATAATTTGTTAAACTTCTATTGCTTTTTGCGGGAACTGTAATTTACTGTACAGAACATGTTAC
The DNA here is from genome assembly GCF_023898315.1 of Schistocerca nitens. NCBI lineage: Eukaryota > Metazoa > Arthropoda > Insecta > Orthoptera > Acrididae > Schistocerca > Schistocerca nitens. The sequence goes on along the minus strand of NC_064619.1, from coordinate 509,415,985 downwards.
ATTTTTCACTGACGCCAAATGGATTGTGTACAACTTTTACAGTGTGCCCGTACAATTCGTTTTACGTTTGTTACTCCTCAGTTCCATTTTGTCCATTAATCTTATAATTTATCTGGAAGTATTTACACTGTTTACTCAACGTTTGGCTCAAATGGCTCTGAGCACTGTGGGACTTAACATCTGAGGTCATCAGTCCCCTAGACTTAGAACTACTTAAACCTGACTAACCTAAGGACATCATACACATCCATCCCCGAGGCAGGATTCGAACCTGCGGCCGTAGCAGCAGCGCGGTTCCGGACTGAAGCGCCTAGAACCGCTCGATCACAGCGGCCGGCGACTCAATGCTTCTACAGGGGTGTTGTCAGTAGCAGCGCTCCTGATTACCATAGCTCTTGCTACAAATAATACGAAGGAGAGTTAGTTTCCATGAAATAATATGGGATTTGAGAGTAACTGTATAATGTACAACATATTTGCTCTGAACATTTGAATTAAAATGCGCTCTTAACTTTACAGTAGGTATGTAAGTCACTCTGTTTCGAAGTTAAAAAGTTTAATAAAGCATATAACTATTTCACAAATAATTCAAAATCATAAGAGGGAGCCGATTGTATAACGACTATGAACTATTATCAGTTCAAATTCTATAGCATAAGCTTCAAAATGCTAATCACTGCAAAATCGGGTGGTATATTTTGAATTACTTCTCAATATAAAGGATAAGTCCGGCTTCCACTTCACTTCACAGAGTGGTTCGTGATCCCCAGATATCTTCAAACTATAACTTAAATTTCCCATTCAACATGGGCAAAGCGAAAAAAAAAGAAAAAAAAAACTACACAACCATGCATAATAAAGAGAGAAGCGACTTGATGCCGTATTGTCCCACACCTCTGCTAACCAGCCAGGCAACCATATTGCCTGCACGAATCGCATGCAATGCATCAGATTACCTGGAATTTCCATGTGACCAGCGATCGAAAGCTGCGGTTTGCCCATACACGTGTGATCTGCGAAGCGATCGGTCAGCCAGAGACGGATCGCTGCGATCCGTCGCTCGTGTGTGGGTCGTTAAAAGTTGCTGACAAATACGCATGGTGCATAAATATAATCAATTTATTGGTTTTTAAGAAAATAGTGGAATAGTTATTAAAACATATATACAAGTAAAATAAAAATATCTCTATCTCTGAAGTCGGTTAAAAATAATGATTAGTGAGAATTTCAAAACAAACTGATTTACTAATTAAGCGAGCTGTCGCTGGCCATAGCATATTTGAAAAACGATTTTTAGGATTGTTTCTTTATTTTTGCAATCGCAAAACAAAAAAAAGAGGAAACTAAGGAGTAAAGGGGTATTACCAGAGCAGTAAATATAATGAGGTGCATCCAGTGTCATTTACAGATTTATACGTAGTTCCGTCATACAAGAGACAGTGGTAATAAAATATTTGCATAACTCAGTACTGAATCCAACACAAGGATCGGAATCGGAACCCGCATATCCTGGTAATATTATTGATGAGGCAGGATACGTATCTCATGCCTCTGTATCTACATCCGTTTTGGAAGACGGAGGTAACTGTCATAAAAATGATATCGGGCGTTGGGTCGGACGATCTCTTTTAATGACTAACGAAAAGCGAATGGAAATGTTAAACCGATCCTGGGTACATCCTGAAAAACATGATTTACACGTTGTGCAGGGAGTTCTAATTGTCCGAACATTCAATAAATATAAAGATATAGACAATTATCTTAACGCACAGGTATGTAGTCTATGGCACCGAGAGTATTGTAGGTCTGCTGGTTTCTTTGGCAACGCAAAAACAAATGAACAGTTTGTTATGCAAAAAGGCCTAACAAAAATTATTAACGATAATAGGGATGTATTCAGTATTTAAGTAGACTGTTTAGGTTTTTATATTGGTAACGCCACGTAGCGCTCTGTATGAAAATCACTGGCTGTGCTGTGTACAGTCTGTGGCTGCTTTGCTTTGTTGTAATACTCGCCATTGTAGCGTTGGACAGTTGGCTGTGACCAGCGCGTAGCGTTGCACAGTTGGAGGTGAGCAGCCAGCAGTGGTGGATGTGGGGAGAGAAGTGACGGAGTTTTGAAATTTGTAAGACTGGATGTCATGAACTGCTACGTATATTATGATTTTTCAACACTATTAAGGTAAATACATAGTTTATTCTCTATTAAAATGTTTCATTTGCTAACTATGCCTATCAGTAGTCAGTGCCTTCAGTAGTTTGAATCTTTTAGTTAGCTGGCAGTAGTGGCGCTCGCTGTATTGCAGTAATTCGAGTAACGAAGATTTTTGTGAGGTACGTGATTTGTGAAACGTATAGGTTAATGTTAGTCAGGGCCATTCTTTTGTAGGGATTTTTGAAAGTGCGATGCGTTGCGCTAAAAATATTTTGTGTCAGTTTAAGCACAGTCATGTACAATTGTTTCAAAAGGGGACGTTTCATATGTCGACCCTTAGGCGAGGATACCTCACTGGAATCTTCTGATTTTTTTCTTGTAGTTTGTGTAATTAGTGTAGCCTTTGTTTATTGCTAGCGCGTAATCATAGAGAGAATTTCCTTTGTAATTGAAGTTTTTCATTGTTGTACAGTAAAACAGTTACGACATGCATGTCTCAAGCTACACAAGACCGAGTAAAACAAAGCATCATGATGATGAAACACTTTGAACAATCTGAATTTTCCAGTCTTGTCAAATATTTTGAAGACATGTTGCATAAGAATCAATATCTTTCAAACCCATACAGCCCTTCAGAACTCATCCGCATTTGCTTAATGAAATTGCCTGAACATTTAAGAAATATTATTTTGTCAGGACGTTGCAAAGACGACATTGAAGCTTTTCAGGGACTCTTACAAGAATTAGAAATTGACACAGACAGTCGCGGGATGCGAAAACAGGAAAACAATCACTACAGGTCACATCCATCACAATTCCGTGACGACAGAAACAATAACTGGACACGACAAGTCTATTCTTACAACGCAAATCGTGACCAAAACAGAAAAACAATTATTATCAAGGGAGACAGAATAACTTCAGACGTAACAGTTCAGCGCGCAGTTACGATTCAGGGAGAAATTCTCCACCACGTGACCGACAAGAAAGAAACTGTGGAATCTACCGACATGACAACAGACGATATAATCATAACGGCAGACCTGAATTTCATCAGAACTGGCGGGATTCAAACAGGGGAGTGCCCTCTCCACAAGGTGAATTTCTAGAAGTTAGGTCTCCTAATCCCAATAACGACGTGCGCCAACAAAGAGACAGACAATTACTCGCACTGCAATCAGCCGCGTGCGCCAGCTGCCTCAGGGAAAAATTACATAGACGCTAACCTTGGGAAAAATTCCAGTATTCTTTACCGACGTATACCACATGGTAATTGCGTTGAAGTTGAAACTCTACGTACTAGGAAGAGTAAAGGTTTACACCACATTTCACATGTAAAACCGTTTATTGAAAGATAATCTGCTTTTTAACTTTGTCTTTGCCATAAAACGTTTCACTTCACATTTCTAGTATGCATTGCCAGGCTTAGAAACTGTTACCATGCAACAATGTTTGAGGTTAAATATCCAGTCAAGAATCAAGAGAACTTATTTAAACAGAGATTACGAATGCATTGTTATTGTGAACAGACGACACAGTGTTATTGTGTGTGTACATTCTTGCTTGTTAGTTGCACGATTACGTAACGACTATAAGGCTCACATACTTAGAACATTTACCAGTACTGCTAATGAGATTTTAATGCAACACTTTGGTTTACTTGAAAATACATTCTGGATTTGAAGTACATTATGTGAGGTTAAAGATGACTTAGCATTTGGTTTCTTTGACAGGTACACGATTATATCACGACACTACTATATGTGACACAATTTACAATATTGCTTTTGCGCTGTATCTGTTTTACATCTGCACAGTTTTTCTGAATTCTTCTGGAAAGGAAAACATGTTTTAGTAGTAACTTTTGTGGTATAGCTACAAGGAGACAGCCATTTTCGTAGCACAACAATACGTTACATTATAGTACTTTCTTGATCACGGTAAGGTACGTAATAACTACAATATCTATACGCAAAGCATTTCACTTTTGTTTATGATGAGGTAAGTACATTTGACTTCAGCAGAACTTTGCTTACAGAGGACGATAACTACGACACTTCCACAGAATTATCTTACAGTAAGATGCACATTTAGCGCTACAGGACACGCATTTGAGTGATTAATTTTGTACTTAAAACATTTATTTTTAAAGATTTTTGAATTACAATGATACAAAGGTTTTCCATGATACATTTCATTCCATTGCTGTAATCTGTAACACCTGAGGGTATAATTACATTAATCCTCAGGGGGGTACACGCTTACTTTGTGTACCATGTGTTTGGCAAGCACAAGGAGCCCTAGCTAATATGGTATTTGCTTATACAACTTTACACATCGGTACCATATTTCTCTAACACACAAATTACACAGCTATCTGATCATTTAACTGAGAGATAAACATTTTTTTTACTACATCAGTGACACATGTTTACGCAATTACACAGTTGGATAATTTCACACTTATGAAATGGTATTTTGTCTGTACTTTGTGAACTGTTCATATTTTTTCGGAACCATTGTGATAATATGAGAGCTTAAAAGATATATTTGGTAAGGGATCATGATTTTTGAAGTACGTTTGAGGTAGATGACTTTATTGAAGGTCTTGAAATTATTGAAAGAAGCTGCGACGATTCTGAGATGTGATTGATCTGTTATGATGTTATTATTGCGATGACGATGTGTATTATGCCGTTGAGGAACGTTTATGATCAATAAGCTAAGAATCGTACTTTAAAGAGTTATGAAATGTGTGTACATGCGTGAATGTATCACAATGCCGCCGAAAATTTTTTGGACTCTGTTATATTGATGGGATTTTGTTTCTACAAATTTGTAATGCAAATTCTCCACCTGTGAAATTTTTTTATATGAGACTGTCACTGTAGTGCAAACTGGTGTCGTAAATATTTTGGTAAGAAAGTTAAGCGACCACCTTCACATAATGCGTCATGGGCACCCTGCTGTGCGACAGTCGCCTGGAAAAAAGCCATTAGTGTGTGCCTTTCAGAGGCACAGGTGGAAAAAAAGGGCCATTATCCTCGCTATCGACATTCCTTTGTAGAAAGCATCGCAAATACGACACGCTCAAACTTGAAAACATATGATAACACTGTGGAGCTCTTAATTTATGATATTTACTGAAATGCCTAATGAAATGACGAGAAATATTTTTATGTCTATACACCTGATTATGACTACTGTCTTTCTAGTTGAGAGATTTTTTTACTACCTTATGAAATGCCATATGGCTAATGAATGATGTTCCATGCCTTCCTTTGTACATATTTGCTCATTTTCTTTAATATCTCTATTAAAATCTTTCATTTGCTAACTATGCCTATCAGTAGTTAGTGCCTTCAGTAGTTTGAATCTTTTAGTTAGCTGGCAGTAGTCATGCTCGCTGTATTGCAGTAATTCGAATAACGCAGATTTTTGTGAGGTAAGTGATTTGTGAAACGTATAGGTTAATGTTAGTCAGGGCCATTCTTTTGTAGGGATTTTTGAAAGTCAGATTGCGTTGCACTAAAAATATTGTGTGTCAGTTTAAGCAGTCATGTATAATTGTTTCAAAAGGGGACGTTTCAAGTATATATCTCCAAAAGTGCAAAATGAGATTTTAATTATATGTGTAGTACTAATCAGAGAAAAATTGGAAGTGCCTACAGCATTTTTCTTGATGAATTAGCTGATATTTCAGTAAAGCAGCAACAATAAATAGGTCTTTGATATTACGATGAAAAAGAGAACAAACAAAAAATGTCAAGGAAGAATTTATGAGTTCTGTCAAGTTAGAAAAAAATGGTTGTCCGAACGATAGCTGCTGAAATAAATGGATTCATCAATGCATTAAACATTGATTTTAACAAATATGTGGACTAGGTCTACGATGGATGTGCTACAATGGCGGGAGAAGATTGCAGTGACCAAAAAATATTAATAGAAACATATAAAAAGTTTTATATTTTCACTGCACCTGCCACAAACTAAACGATTTCAATAATGTTCCGCAACTGCAGTGTAACTGTGAAAGATGAAGTTAATTTTTTCATGGAATCAATTTTGCGTCAAAAATATGCCCTGAAAACACCACTACTCTGTTAAATAAAGTGATGTCATAAATACAAAAGTATTTCGATGTTTGAGAAACATATTGTCCTAATTGTGAAAAGTTTTTGAAAAACTTTCTCAAGAAGGGAATTCTGAGGCAAGAAAAGTAGCTTGCCAGTTGTTATCCGCACTTGGACAAACCACATTCGTATTGGCTTTATACATTATAGACCAGTATAGTTTTTTGGTGCAACCGGTCACAAACGCAATGCAGTCTGAAACCACGGACGTCATTAAGTGTAGAGCACATCAAACGATAACAATTGTAGTTGCAGAATACAGGCTATCTGCCGAAGAAGGGAGTGAAGAACTGTTAAAATCAGCTAGTGGAATTGCTAAAGCTTTGAACCTAGAGCTGCGTCTTCTAAGATGGCATGCCGCCAACACTGTAGGGCAAATCATCCAGCTGGGTCGTTAAGCGAGAATTTCCCTCGCTCGCTGTACGTGCCCCATTTAAATTAGTTATTAGCCTTATTAGAGGCGAGGTACGGCAAAAATCAATCACCAGTGTTTGCGCTTTCATTGTTACATTCTGCTTCGATAATAAAACTTACAGCTCCAAATTATATATATGGGGGATGTGCGCAAATTTTATGGATTAGAAGGAATAATGCCAACGACCTTGCCACAGTCGTAAGACCGGTTCCCAAGTTAAGCGCTGTTTATTTATTTATGAAACCGAAAAAAAGTCAATCCATATGTTTAAGTAAAAGCAATCATCAATACATCAAGAATCAGCACAATTTTCAAGGAAGTCTTCAGCAGAATAGAAGGAGTAACCCATGAGGAAATTCTTCAGCTTCGATTTGAAAGCGCGTAGATTACAGTTAAGATTTTAGAATTCGAGTGGTAGCTTACTGAAAATGGATGCAGCTGTATACTGCACACCTTAAGGAAGTCCGATCTAAACGTGCTTATTCTTCGGAATAAGCTAATATTGTTAACAAGAAATGAAAACAACACACACACACACACACACAAATATATATATATATATATATATATATATATATATATATATATATATATATATATATATATATATATTGAGAGTCCAATGTCAAAATATCCAGACCCGTGAACAGGAGTCGACAAGAGGTTCGTACCGAGCAAGGTGGCGCAGTGGTTAGACACTGGACTCGCATTCGGGAGGACGACAGTTCAATCCTGCGTCCAGCCATCCTGATTTAGGTTTTCCGTGATTTCCCTAAATCGCTCCAGGTCAATGCCAGGATGGTTCCTTTCAAAGGGCACGGCCGACTTCCTTCCCTGTCCTTCCCTAATCCGATGAGACCGATGACCTCGCTGTCTGGTCTCCTTCCCCAAACTAACCAACCAACCAAGAGGTTCGTCAACTTACTTACACCATTTATTGCCCGAAACGCCCGATTCTGAGCCAGAAATATCCTTTTAGAATGGGAAGAGTTACCCCATAATATAATACCATACGACATAAGCGAATGAAAATAAGCGAAGTAGACTAATTTTCATGTCGAACGATCACTCACTTCAGATACAGTTCAAATAGTAAAAATGGCAGCATTAAGTCTTTGAACAAGATCCTGAACGTGGGCTTTCCACGACAGTTTACTATCTATCTGAATACCTAGAAATTGGAAATGTTCAGTTTCACTAATCATATGCCCATTCTATGAAATTAAAACGTCAGGTTTTGTTGAATTGTGTGCTAGAAACTGGAAAAACTGAGTCTTACTGTGATTTAGCATTAGTTTATTTTCTACAAACCATGAACTTAGGTCATGAACTGCACTATTTGAAACCAAACAAATGTTGCACCCGACATCCCTTACAACGAAGCTAGTGTCATCAACAAACAGAAAAATTTTAGAGTTACCCATAATACTAGAGGGCATATCATTTATATAAGTAAGGAACAGCAGTGGCCCCAACACTGAACCCTAAAGCACCCCACATTTGACTTTACACCACTCAGCCCCCTCATCGTAGCCATTCTCAACATTCTGAATAATGACCTTTTGCTGTCTGTTACTAAGGTAAGAGGTGAGCCAATTGTGAGCTACTCCCTGTGTTCCATAATGGTCCAACTTCTGGAACAATATTTTGTGGTCAACACAATCAAACGCCTTAGTTAAATAAAAAAAATATGCCAAACGTTCGAAACCTTTTGTTCGACCCATCCAGTACCTGACAGAGAAAAGAGAATATAGCATTTTCTGTTGTTAAATGACTTCTAAAGCCGAACTGTACATTTGATAGTAAATCGTGTGATATAAAATGATCAGTTACCCTTACATACACAGCCTTTTCAATAACTTTAGCAAACAATGATGGCATGGAAATAGTTCTAAAATTGTCTACGTTATCCTTTCCTCCCTTTTTATAAAGCGGCTTTACTACTGAATACTTAAATCGTTCAAGGAAGTGACCATTCCTAAAGGAAAAATTAAAAATATGACTAAGTAAATGGCTAAAATGAGCAACACAGTACTCTTACATTCTGCTAGGAACTCCATCATATCCATGAGAGTCCTTAATGTTCAGTGATTTAATTATTGACTCAATCTCCCCTTCGTCTGTATAATGGAGGAGTTTTTCAGACATCAATGCCGAAAAGGCATTTGCCAAGAAAGTTATATGATTTCCTTTAGAAACTAAATTTTTATTTAATTCACCAGCAATGCTCAGAAAATGATTGTTAAATACTGTACATATATCTGATTTATCATTTTTACTACAAGCTGACTTTATACCATCGACCTTGTGCTGCTGACCAGACACTTGCTTCACAACTACCCATATGATTTTCATTTTATGCTATGAATTAGATATTCAATTTGCATACGACATACTCTTTGACTCCCTAATAACATTTTTAAGCACCTTACAATACTGTACGTGATGGGATACTGTAGCTTGATTGTGACTACTTCTATCATTCTGATATAATTCCCACTTTGTTCTACATGATACCCTTATGCCACTAGTCAGCCACCCAGGCTGCCTACTACTGCTAGTACCCAGTTTAGAACGTTCTAATGGAAAGCATATCTCAAAGAGCATGAGAAATGTGTTAAGGAAAGAATTATATTTATCATCTATGTTATTGGCACTATAAACATCCTGCCTCTTTTGTTCCTTGGCAAGGTTTACAAAACTCTCTATTTCTGTTAAATTAACTTTGTTATATAGTCTGTAATTATACGTGACATTTGTTTGAGTACGAAAGCCGTTTAGTGTAAAAATTTGTGGATCACGGTCTGAAAGGCCATTCACCCTTTTACTAACTGAATGCCCATCTAGTAATGAAGAATGAATAAAAATATTGTCTATGGCTGCACCCTAGTTGGAAAAAAGACAGTCTGCATCAGATCATATGAATTTAGATAATCTACCAATATCATTTTCCTTGCAGCATCTTATACTAAATTTATATTGAAGTCGCCACATATATTAATTTCTGGTACTTCTTACAAAGTGAATAAACACTCTATAGCTTGGCCAAAAATGCTCTAAAGTCAGAATTAGGGGGCCTATAAACAACAGTTAGAAGTTTAGTTTCATTAAATTCAACTGCCCCTACACAACATTCAAATATCTGTTCAGTGCAGTGTTGTGATACGGCTATGGGCTCAAATGGAATACTGTTTTTCACGTACATAACCACTCCCACACCCTGCAAGGAACTCCTTGAAAAACAGCCAGCTAATCTGTATCCTGGTAAAGGAAGCCTCTGAATTATCAAATTATGTAAGTGGTGCTCTGATATACCAATAATTTCAGAGTCAACATCTATAAGCAGTTCACTACTTTTATCTCTAATACCTCTTATATTTTCATGAAATATGCTAATTCCTTCTCTACTTGTAAACATGACATCCTCTGAAGGTGAGCACTTAGCTAGAGGGACTTCGTTTAAGCAGGTATACCTATCAGCTGATTTCAGTCTAAAAAAGGTACAGCTCTAACAGCAACTGCTACAGGAATTTTTCCATGAGTTATCCTACCACCACTCACTACACTGTCACCTATAAGCTTTGCCAACCTCCCTTTTCCATACCTATTGAGGTGCATGCCATGCCTAGTGAAACCCGAGCTACAGATGGACCCAACGGGCACCAGGGAAATGTGACCTATGCCCTCTGCCATCAGCGCTCTCTCCAGCCCCATGTTAACACATTTAACAGCCACATTAAGATGAGGCCAATCATGACGCTGAAACACTTGCATGAAATGCACATTAGTGCCAGGTCAGCACCTACATCATATTCCCCATCCCTATCAATACTGTTCCCTGCTCCTTTGTAAAATTCCTACATAACTCCCCTATGCTGTTAGTCACCTGAACCAACCCTACACTAGGATTCACAATGCTGGTGACCTGGTACTCACTCCCCCAAAATTTTCTGCAACTGCTGGTCCGCACTTCTACCATACGAACTATCTAGCAGCAGAACCTTCTTCTTTCTGGTAGACTTTGCAACTGACTTAGACTTCCTAACTGCTGAGGACTGTTGCATGTTCCATACATCTACAGCTACAAGAGGCTCTTCTCCATTCAACTCTGACAGTTGCTCAAATCTATTGCATGTACGCAAAATATAACCGTCTGTATAATCCTCTTCCTAGCTGCCTTCTTGCCAACTGCCAATTCTCATTCCCCACCACCTTTCACCCTCCTCAACCTACCTAGTTCCTCCTTTGCGCTTTGTAACTGCACCTGAAGGGCAAAACTGTGTTTTGCTAAAGGCTGACCCTATCCAAAAACATATGTAGAGAAAGCAACTATACACCACAGCAAATACCAATAACAACAGAACTTCACAAAATTATTAGCTAAAACCAAAAATTTAAGTGGCCACTGGAACATCCAACGGAGTTAAAACACTGAATGAAAATTTTACTGAAGTATTTCACTATAAACAATAAGAAACTTCAGCTGAAAACTAAAGCATGAAATTTACTAAACGACTTCAACGCGCAGAAAACACTAAAAAACACAGCGAGCGAACGTTTCCCAAAGTTTATTAACTCTTTATTTTACCACAAACAGCATGAAACACCGCTGTAAACTATTAAATGTAATAACTGTATAACAATGCATAAATAACTTTTGTCAGTACTTAGCTTTATAACCGCTACAGAAGCAAATGCATGCCGGAAAATGTAGACACGCAGCTCAGACGTGGGGCTTGGACGAACGAAGTAAGCACCAGTTGGATAACACTTGAGTCTGCCAAGCGCTGTTGGCAAGCGAGGTGCACTCAGCTCTTGTGAGACGAATTGATGAGCTACTTGACTGAAAACTAACTGTTCCGGTCATGAAAGCTTACAATGGCCGGGAAAGCAGTGTGCTGGCCACATGTCCCTCCATATAATGTTGCAGCGACGCCTTCCAAGGCCTGTTCGGACGGAATTTAGTAATTTTTAAGAGATCACATCAGAAGCCGAACTGTGATGCACTTTTTGAATAAACAGCTAGGAAACTTTGAAACTGTGGACATCAGATAATTAATCCAACAAGCAGAGTCTTTTTCTCCATAGGTGAAAACAGCCCAAGAAATTTTACTGGCAATTCCTTATTTCAGAGCTTGGAGTGATTTATTTCAAAACTACAGCTGATAGGTCATTCAGTACACTCAAACCTTTACTGGCGCTTTCGTTTTTGTTGTTCACATCAACATGCCCTAACACCGTGCTAATTTGACTGTGCCACAACTAGTCTAGAGGTGTGTTCGTCGCAGTCCCATTTCTCGACCGTGTATTCAATATTACAGTATCTGTTCGAAGCTGAAGCTGTATTCATTATTTCACAGTTCATCAGTAAAAATCACTCACAGTTCATGCATTCATGTCATCCCCATGGATCTCAAGTGTTCTTCATACAGCAAAGATAGGCAAGACGTTACTGGAACAAATGGGTACCTCCTATTGTATGATCATATCCATACTTCATTAAAGAAATAAGTGTGCAGTCATCAAAACAGCTTTCTTGTTATGTCTCTGATGTTATATAGTCTTGCATTGTGGTATGACCACATTTGTGCAGTATAGAACCACACTGCCTATTTAGAGGTCAAAAACTTAATATTTGCACGGAGTGTTAACCAAAACCACACGTATAAACGGAAAAATCAAAGAGAAAGACAAATATCCCCCTCAACGCTGAGCAGATCACGTACTTTGAACTCGTCTGCCATATCAGTACTCATTCAGAGACAGCTTACATGACTAATTTTAATATTTACATGGCTCTGAATACTACTAATACTAAATTAACTTTCTGTCACTACATTAGAGTAACATGACACATTGGGTATCTACAATAAAAAAGCTAATTAAAGGACAACCTTTTTACGCTAAGCTTTTGTCTCTTCTGGAAAATTACATGACGTCATAATCCTTTCCACTAAATACTTAATACTACAAACATAACAGATTTTTCACACAGGAATGAGACAACTCATGCAGATATACAAATATCTTCCTTTTTTTCACCAAGTACAAATAGGCTAATCTTCCCCGGAATAAAGTAATTTCATATGTATTACTTGACCAGAAGTACTGAAACTTCTCTCCTAGTTCATCAGTCAGTGGCTCTAACTCGTTTGTCACCATATTGCACTGTCCATGTTGTATTCACGCTAATACTATAGTGTCTTTTGATCTTACGTTCCTAGTGAATACTATTAACACACACTTATCAGTAAGTATTTTAATATCTTAAGCAGTGCCCTACCTAGATGCTACTAACGAGGACCTGTATAAAAGATGCCATTTACAAATTCTTTTGCTAACAAGCAAACATTTTGGGCGGGTTTTCAACAAAATACTTTCTCCACTGATATACTTGCACTTACTGTAATCTTTTATCACAATAGGTTTTTCTCAAGTGTACTTACTTGGTGGGGAAGGCTGAGGCTTGTCTTGCCGTTTCTTCGCAGGAACATTCACCACTCTGAAGCCTTGGAAGCGGATGTATCCATTCTTCTCTTGCATTTTTCATACTAGTTCAGCTGGAATGAACGTGTGGCGTTCAGTGTTAAACCGTCCATATTGTCTCATGAGTATGTGCATGTTCGTACAAAGTAGTGAAAGTGACGAAAAATACGTCTTGTGGGATTGCTTTTTGGATGAAATCGTATTATTAGTAACCGTTTAATTTTATATTTATGTAGAAATGTTTTCCATATTCGACAAGTAAAATTCGATGTGTTGTCTGACAGTAACGTGGCAGGCTCGACAAATGCGCCCGTGGATGTTGTATGTACCAAATTAAAGTATTCTCACATACAGCTGAAATGAAACCACACCATGTGTTAGTTCGAGCATCATGTCTGAAGAAGAGGACCTCATTATGTAATTTGTAATGTAGTTTTATTTTTCTTTAACAATACACCAACACTTCATCATTCTGCAAAGCAGGCATGTTTCTGCACATGTCTAAATAATATTGTCAGTAATTACTCTCTTTTGTTAGTGATACAAAGCTTTGATCTATAAGTTCTGTGTAATCTGGTAAACTTTGTATTGGGCATGGCAGAGTGTCTGCCACTATATTATCTTTTTCTGAGATGTGTATGACCTCAAAACTGTACTCTCATAAGAATAGTGACCAACGTGGTACGTGTGCGTGGAGTAGTTCGCATGACATAAGTAAGATTTATGCCCAGTGATCATAAACGACCTTAGTGTTTTTTCATAAATATAGTAACTGAACTTTTCAGAGGCCCAAACTACTGCTAGAGTCTCCACCTTCGTAGCTGAACAGGCTTGCTTGCATTCTGACAAGGAGTGACTAGTAAAATTTAAAAACCAATATGTTGGTTGTCACCATCTTCTTTAACTTGAAATAAACGTGCTCCCAAACCAAAAATGAGGTCATTATGCAAATAGCTTTGGTCAAATCTAAATGATATAAAATAGTTGAGTTACCTAAAGTAGCCTTATTTGTATCAAAGTCTCTTTTGCAATCGCTTGTCCACATCTACAATGCACTTTTATTTAACAAATTTACCAAACTTGCGCTATTTAAAAGCTGATTTGATATGAACCATCCGAAAATATATTCCAAAAAATGCCGTAAGCTGTTTTTAGTGGTGTAACCAGAAAAATTCTTTATAGCACTGATTTTGTCCAGGTCTGATGTTATTCCCATGGAAGAAATAGTTTAAGGTTGTCCCTTACAAATTTTGACTTTTGTAGGTTTGCTATAACCCCTGATCCATAAAATTTATGAAATGCTCTCCCAAATAAATCTATTCGATACTCCCACACAGGGGTGGCTATCAAAATATCAGCAACATATAAAGCGATGTTGTCTAGTACTTGTGGCCTTAAAACAATATCAAACACTTTAATGAATATACCTGAAATCACATTTAACCCAAATAATAAAACACAAATTTGATAACTCCTTGCTCCAAAAATCAGTGCATCCAGTTCTCTGCATAGGCTTACCTGCCAGTATGGATATCTCAAATCGCAGCTGCTAAGGTACTTAATTCCATGGAAACTTCTCCAGCTGTTCATCTCTCAGGTCTTACAGGAATAATGGTTCTGTTGATGGCTCTTGCATCTAAACCTATGCAAATGTTTCTATGAAGCTTTGCCACAGGTAGCAAAGGGCTACAATATGGTGACACTGAGCGCTGTATAATTCTGCACTGGAAGATTTGCCTTATTTCATTAGTGACCACTGCTCTCTTGGTCTGTGTGACAGAGTATGTATTCTGACAGAACATGTCAGGGGGCAAAACTTGCACTTGGTAATGGTGCATGTTAATTATACCACATTTGTTTCCAAATAAGTGAACATACTTTAAAGACAGTCTTTTAATTCTGCCGGATGCAAGATGCCAATAGCGTATATTATACACTCTTGCCTTTTGCTTGATTTTCAGTAATCTCAACCTGACTACCGTGTGAAAGTATACTAACTGTGAATGTTGGCTTTGCTTTAAGAAACTTTACTTTACAGCCCAGGAGGTATTTATCATGTTCTATCTTCATTTTTACTACACCAGCCACAATACTGTTACCATAAATATTTAAATAGCATTTTCCTGATGAGAAGTCGAGCACTGCGTCCTTCTCTCTCAGGAAATCGATGCCAAAACTGCATTTTACAGTCAATGCACGTACTATTAGGAAAAGGCATTTTATAGCTCCCTCTCCTATTTCAGCTTCCACCTGCATTTGCATTTTTAGATTTCGCATATTAACGCCAATTGCTCCAATGAGCCTAGATTTTTGCAGAGGTACATATGGCTTGCGCTATCTCTTTACCCTAACCACAGAATTTGGAATAGTTGGCTGTTAATTATTCGCTAATGTCCGTGTCATTGTTGTAACGTAATAAGTTTACTGGATTACACACTTTGCCACCAATCCACCTCAGCACCAACGTTTGGGAGCACATTGCACCCAAACTTAGTTTGTTGTATTTGATGTTGAGGGGACGGGACTCTTCCGTGACCTTAATAATACTTACTGTGGAATTTTGTGCCCATGGATCATTTTTGAAAGTACCATGTTTATCGAAATTTCATGCAGGTTGTGATTGCTATACATGGTTGGTTGATTGCGGTTTCCCATTTGGGGCTTTCACTGACATGTTGCTGTTGTTATAGTTCTGTCAGTGCACATTTACGTTCCCATGGTAAGGTGGATGATATGAGTTAATATTTTTGAACTTTTTAAGAAGTTTTGGTGAACCGAGATCAACCTGCTGCCCATTACGCATTGGAGGCGACCTCGACTGACCATGTAATTTACCCGATTGTCATGTGTCCCGCCATGGTTTGTAAGCGTATTGTCATATCGCTGGTTTAGTTGTGGAGTATCTTTGCAGGCGGCCGCGACTAGAGAATCGAGCGCGGGACACGGTACTGTTATGTTGTGTAGTGTGTAGCTGTGCATGTGAGAGGCTTTTTTAGTATTCAGGTTGAAGTGTTGCTACAAGTGATGTTACAGTAAAGTGATGAAATATGGAAGTGATTCAGAGGAAAGTGCGTCAAGAAGTAATGAAAAAAAATGAGCAGTGCCGTCGATAGCGTATTTATGTGTCCTCTCGTTGCGTGTCGCACAGCATCGATCATCCGCGCCGCGTTCGGTCTCCCAAAATGAACCAATTTGAATCAGTAAAAATTAGTTACTATAATAGAGTGCAGTCAAGTGCCAGTGTCTTGTAGCGAGCGTGAGGACATGCGTTAGATCATCGCGTTTCCGCATTATCAACAATCACCCGCGCCGCGACGGTTACGCGCACGCTCGTACAAGTGAGAACTGAAAACTGAAAAATTAACTTTACGAACAATGTTATATCATCACTAGTGACAAGGAGGACTATTACCAGATATCTGAATGTGTGACGAGCGTAAGAACTTTCGTTCGATCATTCGGCTTCCTCATCATCAACAATCACCCGCGTCGTGTCGGTTACGCGTACGTTCGTCTGAATTATATTTTTGGACTGTTAATCATCAAAATTGTCAATTGGGATAAACATTTACGATTTGGAGTGTAAACAGTGAAACCTGTGGTTTCCATATCGTCTCAAAATGTAGATGTTCATACCAGACATAAGCCAGTGTTGTGTTTTAACGTTGAGTGGCTCCCCTAAACCCGCTTGCATATTTCGATAGATAATTTCAGGCAAGCCAACAGCAGTGTGGAGCAGAACAGTACGACCGCCGCGGGATTACCAGGTACGTGGTGTGGACAGGGCGCACGGTCACGACCCAACAAACAGTTTAAAAGGTAGTACCACCCCCATTCGTACTCCCGGGCGTGTTACAGGTTGTACGATTATGAGCGCGATGAAGAGGACACTGCTCCACCGTTATTGTCGCTGTTATTCAAGTAATTTTAAAATTACTTGTGGAGGCTTCCTTGATTACTGTTAAAGGGCTCTTGATTAAAATATTCCTTACAGAGTCTTTCTTGGATGCAACTGTCCAGTGGTTTGAAAGGACTGCCCTTTCGGAATATTCGTAATTTTGACCAAACTTCTCCTTGATGTGATGATCTGGCCTTCTGTTCAAGTCCTTGGCAACGAAGTCCTTAAATGAAGATAACGGGATGAATACTTGTTTCGTGTGCGTTGAACATATGATCTACTGGTACTTCAACACGCTTTCATGGGTATTGCTCCCGTCCCACATGATACCTGCGTTATTTATAACAGTGCTATATCTTCCTTCAGATGATATAGGACTAATATGTTCAAGGATTGTCCTGTCAAGGGAAGGCGGTGACTTGTTTATTCTTTGTTTAACCATCGACAGCTCCTGTTAAATATTAGTGATTTGTGTCACGGCATTATCTCGCCACTGCAGTAATTCTTTGCTTAGCACCGTTTTAATTTGGTACAAATCCATGTTAATCACTCCTGAAATACCCTTGGTCCAACTCCATGTTAACTACTCCTGAAATGCCCACCTGTGATAACACTTCAGTAACTGTCTGCTGAACAGCACACAGTGATTCTGCATTTAATCTTCCGGGTACGTTGGTTTCCGACCGGGAAGTCCACTGGAAAAAATCTTACGCCAAGACTTTCTCTTTGTGTATCAAATTGGAGTTCATTCTCGGCCTGGTGCTCACAGTGAGTTTCTCTCTCTACGTTTAGCTTTACCTTTCTAACAGATAGTTTTGTTTATGTTTGTTCATCAGGCAACTTTTTATCGCTTTAGATATGTCCTGGTACGCATTTTTCAATGTGGTGGTTTCTGTAGTTGTAATGACAGGTTTGTCATGTCTGTCGCCGTGCTAGTCACTGCAGACGACATTCCATTTAAGGTTTCGACAGTCTCACTGGCGGTGTCAGCAGCAATGGATCCTATTTTGTCCCTGGTTTCAGTTTACATTTTTGAGACTCATTCTTTTACCATTATATCATTTAAGATAACTGAAATCACGTGCATAAAATCACATATTTCATTTTAATATCAGGACGGAAACAGCAATATTGCTCAGCAAGAAGTTTCTGGAAGGACGACATTATTGGGTCAAAACAATAAAGAACTCTTGCGCTGTTACGCACCTTCGTGACACGAATTTAGCCATCTTGTACAAATTAGAGTTTCACTATTGTTAAAGCTAATTACCATAAATTCTTTTAAGATTTTAAATATCCATCAAAATTTAGCCTTGAATGAGTGCAGGAATTCCGCAAATCTGCTCTACACAGACAAAGGAAATTAACATTTTTGCCCTTATTTTTTGTGTTACGGTATAACATAGAGAGCCGTCCAATTGAATTTAATAAAATAATTATTTTTATAAACTTTTCTGTAAATATTACTGTTGTCCAATTTCTTTTGGTTATTCTTATTACTGATGTGCTGATCATCTGTTGTTCAACACACAACAATTTTGTGGTTCATAAAACAATACAAGGAAAGTGACAACAGCGTGATGACATAAAATTTACATGCAATGTATATAACAAGTCAAAAAAGTCATGTCACAGTGTCGCCACTGTAATGTGTCTTAATTGTTCGGGTTGTGGGACACATCATACTGATGAATGCAGGAATATAATAATAGATTTCTTGTCTTAAAATTTAGATTAAAGTTTACATTTCGTGTCTTAAAGTTTAACTGGAATTCTGCTGTGTTGAGTAAAAAATGATTTTCTGAAAGCTCAGTTACTTACAAAAATCATGTGCAGGAGTCATCATTGAAGAGTGGAGTGCTTGGTGGTACAGGACTGTGATTACATTAAATTGCAGCGTAATTAATGATTCGGATGATACGAGCAATGGTAATTGGACTTCATAAAAAGAAAATATACAGCAGGTTCGACTTATTAAAACGTAAACGTATTACAGCCCGCTGGTGGCGCGTAGTTGTTTGATTAAACCGTCCATTTCCAATGGTTTAATTAGCTGGAAATCTGAAAATGTTTCTCAGTTAATAGAACAGGATCGTAATAAATACGAAGCGAATGAAAATAAATATTTCTAACTATTACGTATATTACAGAAAACTAAACACCTGACCTCTTTCTCTGCAGGTTCATTCGAGAGAGTGAACAAGGATCAAATGCAATATGAAGATTGCACAGTAAAACGTAGATCAATTTTCGAAAACAATCGATACTTGAATCTTTTTACAAAGATTATCATATACGGAAATGATTAATTCTCAGGAAAATTATTACATCCATGTCTTTAAACAACAAAGCGTTGCAACACCTACTTAAATAGCTGCTTGACTGCTGCTTCCCTTCACAATTTCAGAAATTCTGAAAGAGTGTTACATATGAGGGTTGTCCAGAAAGTAAGATCCGATCGGTCACGAAATGGAAACCACTGGGAAAATTCGGTACAGCTTTGCACAGATGAGTTGGGCAGTGTCTCTTGTATGCCCGTCGATCGTGTCGCGTCGCTCTTTTCAGTTTGGAGTGAACAGTGAGCACGTAAAGATGCATAGGGAATAACGTCTCCCTCCAAGTATGAGGACCTGTGTCATGCATCCCATATAACACAATTGTATGCCAATTCTCGGCCGCACACTGCAGGGGCAATGAAGACGCTCCTGCAGCGTTTCCGATGAGAAGCGTTTGATCACCCGCAATACAGACCGTAATTGGCTCTACTAGAGTCTCATCTCTGCTCACAAGAACCGCTGGCTATGAAGACAAAATTTCCCCACAGACAACGAGCTGCAGACCAGTGCAAATAACTGACCGAAGGCACAGGCGGCTGCTTCCTATGACGAGAACACTGGAAAGTTGATATAACACTAAGACAAAACTCGAAGTTGGAGCGGCGACTATGTAGAGAAGTAGGTGGAAGGTGTACCTGTTGTTGTTGTTGTGGTCTTCAGTCCTGAGACTGGTTTGATGCAGCTCTCCATGCTACTCTATCCTGTGCAAGCTTCTTCATTTCCGAGTACTTACTGCAACCTACATACTTTTGAATCAGTTTAGTGTATTCATATCTTGGTCGCCCTCTACGATTTTTACCCTCCACGCTGCCCTCCAATGCTAAATTTGTGATCCCTCAGAACATGTCCTACCAACCGGTCCCTTCTTCTTGTCAAGTTGTGCCACAAACTCCTGTTCTCCCCAATCCTATTCAATACCTCCTCATTAGTTATGTGATCTACCCATCTAATCTTCAGCATTATTCTGTAGCACCACATTTCGAAAGCTTCTATTCTCTTCTTGTCCAAACTATTTCACTTCCATACATGGCCACATTCCATACAAATACTCTCAGAAACGACTTCCTGACACTTAAATCTATACTCGATGTTAACAAACTTCTCTTCTTCAGACACGCTTTCCTTGCCATTGCCAGTCTACATTTTACATCATCTCTACTTCAACCATCATCAGTTACTTTGCTCCCCAATTAGCAAAACTCCTTTACTACTTTAAGTGTCTCATTTCCTAATCTAATTCCCTCATCATCACCCGACTTAATTTGACCACATTCCATTACCCTCGTTTTGCTTTTGTTGATGTTCATCTCATATCCTCCTTTCAAGACACTGTCCATTCCGTTCAACTGCTCTTCCAAGTCCTTTGCTGTCTCTGACAGAATTAGAATGTCATCGGTGAACCTCAAAGTTTTTATTTCTTCTCCGTGAATTTTAATACCTACTCCGAATTTTTCTTTTGTTTCCTTTACTGCTTGCTCAATATACAGATTGAATAACATCGGGGATAGGCTACAACCCTGTCTCACTCCCTTCCCAACCCCTGCTTCCCTTTCATGCGCATCGACTCTTATAACTGCCATCTGGTTTCTGTACAAATTGTAAATAGCCTTTCGCTCCCTGTATTTTACGCCTTCCACCTTTAGAATTTGAAAGAGAGTATTCCAGTCAACATTGTCAAAAGCTTTCCCTAAGTCTACAAATGCTAGAAACGTAGGTTTGCCTTTCCTTAATCTAGCTTCTAAGATAAGTCGTAGGGTCAGCATTGCCTCACATGTTCCAACATTTCTATGGAATCCAAACTGATTTTCCCCGAGGTCGGCTTCTACCAGTTTTTCCATTCGTCTGTAAAGATTTCGCGTTAGTATTTTGCAGCTGTTACTTATTAGACTGATAGTTCGGTAATTTTCACATCTGTCAACACCTGCTTTCTTTGGGATTGGAATTATTATATTCTTCTTGAAGTCTGAGGGTATTTCGCCTGTCTCATTCATCTTGCTCACCAGATGATAGAGTTTTGTCAGGACTAGATCTCCCAAGGCCGCCAGTAGTTCCAATGGAATGTTGTCTACTCCTGGGGCCTTGTTTCGAATCAGGTCTTTCAGTGCTCTGTCAAACTCTTCACGCAAGATCGTGTCTCCCATTTCATCTTCATCTACATCCTCTTCCATTTCCACAATATTGTCCTCAAGTACATCGCCCTTGTATAGACCCTCTATATACCCCTTCCACCTTTCTGCTTTCCCTTCTTTGCTTAGAACTGGGTTTCCATCTGAGCTCTTGATATTCATACAAGTGTCCCTCTTTTCTTCAAAGGTCTCTTTAATTTTCCTATAGGCAGCATCTATCTTGCCCCTAGTGAGATAAGCCTCCACATACTTACATTTGTCCTCTAGCCATCCCTGCTTAGCCATTTTGCACTTCCTGTCCATCTCATTTTTGAGACGTTTGTATTCCTTTTTGCCTGCTGCATTTACTGCATTTTTATATTTTCTCCCTTCATCAATTAAACTCAATATTTCTTCTGTTACCCAAGGATTTCTACTAGCCCTCGTCTTTTTCCCTACTTGATCCTCTGCTGCCTTCACTACTTCATCCCTCAAAGCTACCCATTCTTCTTCTACTGTATTTCTTTCCCCTATTCCTGTCAATTGTTCCCGTATGCTCTCCCTGAAACTCTGTACAACCTGTGGTTTAGTCAGTTTATCCAGGTCCCGTCTCCTTAAATTCCCACCTTTTTGCAGTTTCTTCAGTTTTAATCTACAGTTCATAACAGGCCAGAGCCCGCATCTGCCCCTGGAAATGTCTTACAACTTAAAAACTGGTTCCTAAATCTCTGTCTTACCATTATATAATCTATCTGATACCTATTAGTATCTCCAGGATTCTTCCAGGTATACAACCTTCTTTTATGATTCTTGAACCAAGTGTTAGTTATGATTAAGTTATGCTCTGTGCAAAATTCTGCCAGACGGCTTCCTCTTTCATTTCTCTCCCCCAATCCATATTCACCCACTAGGTTTCCCTCTCTCCCTTTTCCTACCCTCGAATTCCAGTCACCCATGACTATTAAATTTTCGTCTCCCTTCACTACCTGAATAATTTCTTTTATCTCATCATACATTTCATCAATTTTTTCATCATCTGCAGAGCTAGTTGGCATATAAACTTTGGCCGTGCGGTTCTGGGTGCTACAGTCTGGAACAGAGCGACCGCTACGATCGCAGGTTCGAATCCTGCCTCAGGCATGGATGTGTGTGATGTCCTTAGGTTAGTTAGGTTTAATTAGTTCTAAGTTCTAGGCGACTGATGACCTCAGAAGTTAAGTCGCATAGTGCTCAGAGCCATTTGACCGATATAAACTTGTTCTACTGTGGTAGGCATGGGCTTCGTATCTACCTTGGCCAAAATAATGCGTTCGCTATGCTGTTTGTAGTAGCTTACCCGCACTCCTATTTTTTTGTTCATTATTGAACCTACTCCTGCATTACCCCTATTTGATTTTGTATTTATAACCCTGTATTCACCTGACCAAAAGTCTTGTTCCTCCTGCCACCGAACTTCACTGATTCCCACTATATCTAGCTTTAACCTATCCATTTCCCTTTTAATTTTCTAACCGACCTGCCCGATTAAGGGATCTGTCATTTCACGCTCCGGTCCGTAGAACGCCAGTTTTCTTTCTCCTGATAACGATGTTCTCTTGAGTAGTCCCCGCCCGGAGATCCGAATGGGGGACTATTTTACCTCCGGAATATTTTACCCAAGAGGACGCCATCATCATTTAACCATACAGTAAAGCTGCATGCACTCGGGAAAAATTACGGTCGTAGTTTCCCCTGTCTTTCAGCCTTTCGCAGTACCAGCACAGCAAGGCCGTTTTGGTTAATGTTACAAGGCCAGATCAGTCAATCATCCAGACTGTTGCCCCTGCAACTACTGAAAAGGCTGCTGCCCCTCTTCAGGAACCACACGTTTGTCTGGCCTCTCAACAGATAGCCCTCCGTTGTGGTTGCACCTATGGTACGGCCATCTGTATCGCTGAGGCACGCAAGCCTCCCCACCAACGACAAGGTCCATAGTTCATGGGGGTGGGGGTGGGGGGGGGGGAAGGTGTACCTAACTGTTGCAAATAAAATGTTTCTGGTTTTCACTGTGGTTTCGATTTAGCGACCGATCGGAACTTACTTTCTGGACAACCCTCGTATCTGTTATGTCCTATTGATCTCAAGTCTTCCAATGCTCTGCCCGCATCTCGTGGTCGTGCGGTAGCGTTCTCGCTTCCCACGCCCGGGTTCCCGGGTTCGATTCCCGGCGGGGTCAGGGATTTTCTCTGCCTCGTGATGGCTGGGTGTTGTGTGCTGTCCTTAGGTTAGTTAGGTTTAAGTAGTTCTAAGTTCTAGGGGACTTATGACCACAGCAGTTGAGTCCCATAGTGCTCAGAGCCATTTTTTTCTTCCAATGCTCTATTCAGCTCCATATCTAACACTGGATCTCCTCTGTCTTCCGTATAGATTCCCATTTCTTCCTCAATCATGTCATCAGACAAGTTGCCCTTGTAGTGGTCTTCAGCGTACTCTTTTCTTCTGTCCGCTCTCTCCTAGCGCTTGAGAGTGAAATTCTCCCCACTTCACTCTCAATGTTGACGTCTCTGCTATTAAATTCAGGTAGGTTCTTTTTACTTTTCTGTATGGTGAATCAATTCTTTCGACACTCATTTGTTTATTCAATTTGGTCAGCTGTTTCCTGCAGGCTTCTCGCCTTGGCTTCCCTGCACTTCCATTTCTCTGCACTTCCATTTCGCTCCCAAGTAACTTATTTTTTTATTGTGTTCCTGAACATTCTTTACTTCATTCTTTCACCGATTTGTTGTCCGCGCCCGCTATCTGAGTGATCAGCGCGACAGAATGTCAATCGTAAAGACAAGGATTCGATTCCCGGCTGGGTCGAGATTTTCTCCGCTCAGGTCCTGGGTGTTGTGTTGTCCTAATCATCATCATTTCATCCCCATCGACGCGCAAGTCGCCGAAGTGGCGTCAAATCGAAATACTTGCACCCGGCGAACGGTCTACCAGATGGGAGGCTCTAGTCACACGACGTTTACATTTTATCGATTTGCCGAAATCTTTCGTCTCATTCCAGAGTTTTTCGCAGTTAACTTCCTTACTATCGTAATTTCCACAGACTTAAAGAACTTGAAACTCACCTCATTACTTCACTATCCCACTTCATTCCCCAGTGATCCTTTGAGGCAATTATCTTAAACTTCAGTTTACTCTTCATGATAGTTAAATTGTGGTCTGGGTTTATTTTTGTGCTTTAGCACATCTTAAAATCGTCTATCTGATTTCAGAATCTCTGTCTCACCAGGTTGTAATCCAGCTTCAATCATGTCGTATCTCCAGGCCTTCTCGAAGTATACCACTTTGTCTTGGAGTTCTGAACAGTTTATTCGCTGTTAGTAGCTGAAATTTGCCGAAGAACCCAGTTGGTCTTCCTCCTATCTCATTTCTACTAACATGTCCTTATTCTCCCGTGACTCTACCTTCGGATCAAGCGTAATTTGCGATAGTAGACGTCTGTTTTAACAAGTGCCGTGTCTTCACTTCTTCGTGCACATGTTAATTTACATTTCTGTATAGTGCTATTTTCTATCGTATTTTCGTTGGTTACGGAAGAAATTATGCATTTTTAATCTTTGCTCAGCGTCAGAAACAAAATGCTGTCTGTATTGTTCGGAGAGACTAATACTATGTAGTCGATTTGTCAATCTTTTTTTCCGGATTTTTTTTTAATTCGAACTGTCTACTGCAGTCCCAACTTCATCTGAAGTTTTTTCTTACAGTACTCCGTCCGTTAACGCTACGCTAAATAGTTAAGGGTCTTGTGTGATGAGCGTTTCGGTTTACTACCTATATTTACTAGTGATACGTGCATATACTGCAGTCTCCACTAGCTACATAGGTGAAATATATTTTCAATACTAGCGACGATTTATTTACTTTAAATATTTTTTTAAATTCGCTCTTTGTACTGCGCTTTCCAGTGCAGCTATACAGCTATTTTACCATACTCAATTCTTTTCCTTTCAAATGATAGTTTACGTTCTTCCTCTGATGATGATTTGGCTTAATCACTGAAAGTACACATATTCGTAACTGCTTATCGCTGTCTCCTCGAGTTACGTAACAAAACCGTATTATCCGATACTACCTTCCACTTCTTTATGGTAAATATTTCTTTTCAGTTCGTACTGCGTTTGTTGATCCCTGTTACAGCTGTAAGAGGTATGCGCTGCCTGCAACAGGCAAGGCATAGGCGAATCTCTGACCAGAGAGCGGTATGTAGTTAGTTGTCGCTAGTCTGCGTGTGTCTGCAGTAGTCGGCAGTAGCCTGCAGTAGTCTGCACGTATCTGCAGTCTGCTCTGGTCGGGCTCTGGAGGATGAGTATTATTGTATAAGGTAAAGAAGCAGCCTTGCGCATATTTAGTAATGTATGTGGACTGTCATCCAATTTTTTTAAAAAACGACCTAATAATAATTTTTATAATATAAAGTAATTTTTTTAAAAAAAAGCATTCATTTCAATTTAAAGAATTTATCCAATGCATGATCATTCCTTTCACGAATCACAAATGTATAGGCCAGCATTGCACGGAGCTGTGCCGAAAATTTTTTAGGTAAGAGCAGATATATTCGCCGTTTTTATAGAGGTAAGAATTTTTGTTTTTTTATTCAGAATACAGGGCCGTGGTGCAGCGCTGCTGTCGTCCTAAAATTTACCAGGTTACTGAATTTTATTTATTTCGGGGTTTAGGAATTTTTCTGTTTCGAACTTAACATTAAATGAGAAAAGAATTTTGTGGGTACATTAAATATGAATGCATTTCTGCACGGAGATAATAAATGGGAACCAATTTTGTTCAGAGGTTACATTCAATTATTAATATTTAAAGATCATTTTTATTATTTCCGTGGGGAGGTTACACTTGGCGACATCCGGCCAGGATCGTATTTCTTTGTGAATCATCTGATAAGTAGTCATATATCTGCTCTTATTTATTTAAACGTAGATTGTATCTGGCGCAACGCATTTACTAATTTGTCACTCTTTCTTTCACAGATCATCGGCAATTTATTCCTCTTTGTTGTAATTGTTTGTTCCATTTCGCTTTGTCTTTTTTTCATTTGTGCTTAATTTTGATTTGTGAAAAATGCCACGAAAAACGGGTAACAGTACATCGCGATGTACAATGACTGAAATAGCCGACTCGAATAATTTGACCGATAATATTTGCGACACTCAGTGTAATGATGACAATCCTCCATTTACAGACAATCAGTGCGTACCGACCACTAATATTGATTTTGATCCTAGTGATGAACAAACAAATTCAATTGTGTCCTCTGTTAATTTAACGACAATTGATGACGCGGCACGTTCCATTTCAATGAACGCTGCCCAGTTTGACACTACCGGTTTGCAAAATTTACGTAACGAACAGATAAATTTTTGTAACGAAAATGAACAGTGTAATCAGAATACGTCAGATTTATTTGATTCCGAGGTAGTGACTAACAGTGCACATCCGATTGGCAAACCTTTTCGAGAATCACAGAATGACCAAATGGTTACACAAAACGTGACAATTGCAGGTACGCCATCAAACAGCACAGAGAATAGAGTAGGTAATATTGGCTTGGATCAAATTATGGCAGTATTGCTACAACAGAATGAAAGACAAGACCACAATCACAAACAACTTAGTGAAAATTTCAAACAACTTAATGAACAGAACAAACAACTTAGTGAAAATTTCAAACAACTTAATGAAAAACAAGACAACCTTAATGAAAATTTCAAACAACTTAGTGAACAGAACAAATAACTTAGTGAACAGAATAAACAACTTAGTGAACAGATTACAGCCGTTCCCGCGCAATGTCATGATATTAAAGAACAATTACGTGAGGAAATTAAGGCTTGTGCTAGGAACAATAGTGAAGAAATTAGATCTGTGGCTCAAGAATTAAATAATACACATGCAGCTACAACTAAAGTACTTAGAGACGAAATTAATGCAGTCGCTAAACAATGCTCTGAAAACGCAACACAGTTACGGGACGAGTTTAAATTAATGTCAGTAGAACTTTCGCGCAAACTGGATGCAAAGGTAGACGCGAAATTTGACCAACGGAACAGTCACATTGACGAACGTTTTAATCACCACCTACAAAACAGTGAAACGCGTTATCGTAAATTTATACAGGAACAGAATAAAGTAAAGCGACAAGTCATGGAAACAATTACTGCACAGAGACAGGAAGATAAGCGTAAATTGTATACGAAGGCGAAAACATACGTAGATAACAATATTCCTACAGTATCAGACGAAATTAACACTATCAAACAGTTGAACACCGAATTGCGTGATGAAATTTCCGATCTTAAATCAAAAACAGATACACACACATTAGACTTTCAGACAGTGACCGACAGACTTGAACAATTAGAACTAATACAGGATCCCGATGTCATCAAAGCAGACTTTAAAAAATTGAACGAAACCACACGTAAAATACAAAAACAAATTAATGCTTGTGACACTAAAAACGATGATCAGGTAAAAATACTGACTGAAAAATATGATGAATTGGCCAGTCGTATTGACGTTATTGAAAGTAATAATGACAGCAAATCAGGCGATACTTCACCGATTTCGTTTAATCAAACACCTGAATTCCAAAATTTACAGCAGACAATCAGTGAGATAGGTTCGTCCAATAATACATTACGTAGAAAATTATCAAATTTACAGCAAGAGGTAACAGAGATGAAAAATGTTTCAGCCTTTAACACATCACAGCAGACACCACTTCACGAACGTTTGTCAGACTCACACAGCCAGTATAATTTAGGTAATTTACAGAGACTACGCGACTTAGAATCCGAAAAGACACAGACAAACAGATTCTCATGCAATCCTGAACCTGTTCACACATTCAGAGACGATAACGTTCATTACGAGCAATTTTTATCCGTAAAAAAATCTAAGGTATTTAAAAATGACAGACCACAGGTACACGCTTTGAACTGGATATGACAATTTATTTTTGTACTTTCACCGGCATTGCCTGTAACGCAGAAACTAAAATTTATTTGTAGCGCGTAATTGACCTCAGGGGATTCATTACGCTTTAATGAATATGTGCCGTAGCGTGCACAGGGCCCCGAGCCATAGTAGTGCTATTTCATCTTTAGTTTTCTGCACTACTGCCTTCTCTTCTACTATCCTTTATATCTATTAAAAAAGCTCTTCAACTATCAATCTATCTATGATTAAGAATGAGTAAAGATAACCTGATACGACAAGTTTTACCGAAAGTGACAGTTTTAATTAGACGCTCCAGAAATGACAACCACGAGAACATTAATACCAGACAAAAGTTTAATCATCAGTATATGTAAAATTATCAGCAACAGCGAACGCATTTTGGTAACATTAGAGGTTTTTCACCGCAATAGCAACAAAACCAGCCGGTTAGCATACCTAACCAACAACGTAATGTACAAGGTCAACCAAGCTTTAATGTTTCGCCGCCTGCACGTATAGCATCAGCTCCAACAAATAGTAACGCACAGCAACAAGGAAATAACTACGTACAGAAAACACACTATTTCAACTCATATCGCAATGCACCGTATAGAAATTACTATCATGACAGACGTAAAAGTAATGAGCACAATTTTCAGCGTACGTTTAATAACAGTCGGTCTTATCAGCAGCAGAATCATGGGCAACAACAAATTATCATGAATGAACCAGACAGTAGATATCATCCCGAACGTAATACGTCAGGAAGAAATAACAGAACAGTTCAAATAGTCGAAATGCCACAGCATTCTCCCGCAAATAATAGCACGTCAGATAGAATTTGACTAGATACAGTACAGGTTGCATCTTCCAGCAACACAAGCAATACTTTTGACACAGAGAATCTTGTTCACGATAATGTTATTACTTTTAACGACATCCGAGACACTCTTTTGCAGGAAAGATCAGTTATTCAAAAAACCATTTCACACCCTGTCATCGATGTAAAAATTGGATCATCCAAATTTTCAGCAGTAATCGATTCTGGATCTCCTATGTCAGTCATAAATGAAGAAACTTTCAACGAATGTAATAAAGAGAATACCTATCCTACGTTACCATTAGGCAAAACTAAAGTGAAAGGAGCAGTATCTAGTAAAGGAGTAGATGTAAAATTACAGACACATTTATCATTTTGTATTGCAGGTCATACATTTCACTCAAATTTTTGGATTGTTCCCTTATTGACGACAAACGTTATTTTAGGTACGAATTTTCTGGTACAACACGACGCAATTATTGACTTTCAAAACTCCTATTTAATGTTAAAGGATGAAAATGTACAATTGGCTTTAGAATTTCAGCAATCTTTATCTGCAGAAGAACAAACAATTAATCGTACAGAGGTCATGTCCGCATCACGTAACATAGACTGTCATTCCACATTGTTCACAGATACGTACGTACACAACTATAATACTCCAGACGAAGCCGACTATGACGTTATACAGATGATTTCTGATAAAGTTGAACAGAGCAGTGCAAATACAGACGACGAACGCACGCAACTACGCAAAATTCTTTTACAGCAAGCTCCAGTTTTTGACAACGTGCCTGGTACTATGTCCGGTTTTATGTATGAATTTCAAGTTAAACAGCACGACACGTTTAAAGCCAAACATTATCCCATTCCGTATATTCACAGAGAACAAGTTAAGAAAGAATTGCAAGCTATGCTTGACCAAGGAATTATCGAACTGGCAGTTAGTCCGTACATAAACCCGCTCCATATTGTTAATAAAAAGGATGTATAAAGGCACATTTGCATGCCGAGCGTGAGTTTCCGCGGAAACGCGAAATATTAATTAAATAAATAATCAGTGACTAATAAATAAAGCCTATGGCACACAACTGCAGCGCTGTGTCGCTGATAAAGACAAAAGAATAATTACGTTACTCTTATGTCTGTTTAAGAGAGGGGAGAGCTCAGGTAGAAGTGGTGCGAGAAGCACGTATTTTATTTTATTGTCTGGCACACCGCCATATTTTCATGTTATAGAAGAATACTGCGAGTTGCAACCACACTAGGCACTCGATTCTGTAATGAATTTATATTTATAAAAGTAAGTATGATTATGAACTGTAGGCTATTTCATTGAATATATCTGATTTAACTAACTATGTAACTTTTTATGTTAGTAGACAATCACCTCTGTACGACGTATTGGCATGGCTGGCAAATCATTGTAATATTGAGATTAGATCATGAGTCCGTACCTACCGCAGCAGTCTTTGGAAACGATTTAATTACGAAGTCCGATTATTTCAGTTTTCTTTCACGGTCAACTACGAGTTACATTGCCTTTTCCAAATAGCCATTGTCAAGCGTCTGATACCGAATAATTAAACGTCCGCGTTCCAGATAAGCAAATACCAATTACAACCAATCATCATACATACAGAATAATTAATCATTAATATTTTATTCCATTTTATTTTTATTTATTTTATAGATGGTTCACTTCGCCTCGTACTTGATTCGCGTCACATCAATGACATTATTATTAATGAAACAGATCGCCCACAGACACTAGAAGAACTTCTACAGAAATTTCATGGTACTGCTATTTACTCCACATTAGATTTGAAATCGGGATTTTGGCAAATTCAACTCCATCCGGACTGCAGAAAGTACACGGCTTTTCTCTGTTTTGGTGACTGTTGTCAATTTTGTAAATTACCGTTCGGTTTAACTATTTCTTCAGCAGCAGTTATTCGCGGTTTGAATACAATACTTCCGACAGAACTTAAAGACAGAATCACAACGTATGTAGACGACATTCTTATTGCAGAAGCTAACTGGTCTGAACACAATCTGATTCTTGAACAACAGTTACGAACTTTTCGTGCACAAGCACTCACAGTTAATCTCAGTAAATCGCACTTTGGCAAAACTTCTATAAAATTTCTTGGACATGTAATTTCAGCAGAGGGCATTGTGCCTAACCCGGAAAAACTTCAAGCTTTACGTGACATTACTGTTCCTACGACGAAGAAACAACTACGCAGCTTTTTGGGTTTAATTAACTTTTTTCGTAAATTTATTCATTACTCTGCTTTAGACACCCCTAGATTATGTCAATTGACAGGTAAAAACACTATTTGGTCCTGGGATAGCCAAGGACAGTCTGAATTTGTGAACCTTAAACAAGCTTTGTTGAATGCACCACTTTTATCACATCCAGATCCTACTAGAAATTTTTCCATTGCTACCGACAGTTCTAACACCGCTTTAGGCGTACACATTTTTCAGGAAATTGAAGAAGATGGCACTACAGTAATTAAAAACATAGCCTTTGCGAGTCGCATTCTATCACCTGCTGAACGCAATTATTCTGTTACAGAACTTGAAACATTATGTGTTGTATGGGCATTTACGAGATTTCGGCATTTTCTTTATGGAAGACATACGACCGTTTACACAGATCATAGAGCGATACAGTTTTTACTTTCCGCTAAATTTACACACGACAGATTAAGTAGATGGAAACTTTATTTGCAGGAATTTAATTTTACAATTGTTCACATTCCCGGTACACAGAATATTGTAGCAGACGCACTATCCCGTTCTCTCAGCAACAATCAGCAAGACATCGCAACCAACTTCTGCAAAGCAAATTTCAGCGTCATGTACATTCAACAAGTTGCATTTGAGAATTTCATTTCGTCGTCATTACAAGACATAGCACAAGAGCAGAGTAAAGACAACGTATGGAAAGAAATGAAACACCTTTGGCAAGATAGGAATAATGTTACCCTTAGAAACCATTACACTGTACACAATAACATTCTGTTTCGCCGCTCTCACCCTGACAGCAACAATTGGTTATTATGCATTCCTGACGAACTCGTTAACAAATTAATCCGGTATACTCATTTAAGTTACGCACATTACGGAGCCAGAAAATGTTTTCTTATACTGAGACAGAACTGTTATTTTACCAACATGGAGAAACGTATTCGACGAGTTTTAGCGTCATGTAAAATCTGCCAGAAAGCTAAGTCAGATACGACTTCACATATTCCTCCATTACATCCCATTGTACCTGTTAAATTGAGACATATGGCTGCTGTAGACAGTTTTGGTCCGATTCCCAGAACTAATAGAGGTTTTTGCTACATCTTTGTTGCTGTTGAACTCACTTCAAAATTTGTTACCTTCACTCCGTTACGCAAAGCTACTGCTAAAACTGTTTCGAAAGCATTTGTAAAATATTTTCTATTTCATGTAGGGCATGTATTGAAAGTAATTTCCGACAATTGATCACAGTTTCGATCTACTATATGGACACGTATGTTACGAGCTAGAAACATTTCTCCGATTTATATATCCAGGTACCATGCTTCTTCGAACCCTTGTGAACGATTAATGAAAGAAATTGGTAAACTGTGTAGAATATACTGCCATAAAAAACATATTGATTGGGACGCACACATACTCTCATTCCAGGATGTAATTAATTCCATACCAAATGAATCTACTATGCTATCTCCGTCTGTTATACTGAAAAATGTTGAACCACCTAACAAAATTAAAGAATTAGTAACCTTTCCTACATCTCGTCGACTACGACACCATGAAATAATTGACATTACGCTGAACAACATCAAACGTGCCGCAGAGCGCCGGAGAAGACAGCAAAAACAGGTTTGTACAAGCCGTGACTTTCACATTGGACAGAAGATATTAGTACGCACACATTATTTATCTAATAGAGGAAAAAGTAGATGTAGTAAATTTGAGCTTCTATACGCAGGTCCATATCGAATTCGCAGCATTCCTCACCCCAATGTAGTACACGTCGAAACTCTGACATTTCCTGATTTTTATAGGACCACTTATGCAATTGTATTTACATGAACACTTACTGATGATTGTCATATTTTTTCTTGGCAAGTGCCCGGCAAGGTAAGGTTAGTAGGTCGCTTTTCTTGTCGTTACACATCAGACCGTGCACATTTTTCCAGATAAACTTACATATTTTATGACCAAGTATGCCATTCTGTCTAGTGACATATTAATTTAATCAAATTCTTTCTCCATCAAAGTCTTCAACTCTCGCCTCTATCAACTACACAACATACAAGCTGAACAAAGAGAGGCATTTCTTGTCGTTACACATCAGACCGTGCACATTTTCCATTCTTCATGTATGTTTGTTTTACTGTTTTGTTTGTATGCACTATGGAATATTTAAAATATAACAAACACCAGTTGACTTTGACATTTTGCCTTATGATATCTCAACATCGTGACTATTTTACATTTTTTTTTTTTTTGCTTCTACATTGTGATACTCTGTGTACATTTTTGCACCTGAACACTGTCTATGTTTTTGACATAATACGTTTTCTGTCATGCTATGCTGTATGCTTAATTATATCACTAGAACCAGTTTTTATTTAATGGGTATATGATTTAAATGCAATACATTAATCATTGTTCATCATTTTCAGAAAGCAATAACGTGTACGAGGTGTGGCTAGAAAAAAACCGGACTAGTACTGGTGAAACAATAAAACGAATGCAATAAGGCTGAAAGTCGCGTGGCCTGTCACGTGACTCTCGCTCCGCCTACTGCTCGAGTTTCATCTGCCTCCTGCACTCAGTCTGCGCGTGGCGTCTGTTTTAAGTAGTTGACGTTTTGTCTGTGCGTCGGAAAATGTTGAGTGTACAGAAAGAACAGCGTGTTAACATCAAATTTTGTTTCAAACTAGGAAAATCTGCAAGTGAAACGTTTGTAATGTTACAACAAGTGTACGGCGATGATTGTTTATCGCGAACACAAGTGTTTGAGTGGTTTGAACGATTTAAAGATGGCCGCGAAGACACCAGTGATGACACTCGCACTGGCAGACCATTGTCAGCAAAAACTGATGCAAACACTGAAAAAATCGGTAAACTTGTTCGACAAAATCGCCGTTTAACAATCAGAGCAGTGTCTGAGTTAACAAGAGTTGACAAGGAAAGTGTTAGGCAGATTCTTCACGAAAGTTTCAACATGAACAAAGTGTGTTCAAAAATGGTTCCAAAGTGTCTCACAATTGAACAGAAGGAACGCCGAAGAATGATTTGTTCTGACATCCTGGAAAACATTGAAAGTGATCCCACCTTCTTACAAAATGTTATTACTTGCGATGAATCGTGGTTTTTTACTTACGATCCCGAAACTAAAAGCCAATCGATGCATTGGAAAACTCCTGGTTCTCCACGACAAAAAAAAGCACGAATGTCAAAATCGAAATTCAAGGCAATGATGATTGTTTTTTTTTTTTTTGACATCAAAGAGATTGTGCACATTGATTGGGTACCAGAGGGACAAACAGTGAATCAGCATTACTACATTAGCGTCCTGGCTACCCTACGTGAGCGAGTACGGAGAAAACGGAACGATTTGTGGAGAAAAAAGTCATGGATCCTTCACCAAGACAATGCCCCAGCTCACAGTGCGTTGTCAGTGAAGACGTTTTTGGCAAAACACAACATTCCCATCTTAGATCATCCACCCTACTCACCTGATTTGGCCCCCTGTGACTTTTTTCTTTTCCCTAAAGTCAAGTTAGCTTTGAAAGGAACTAGATTTGAGACTGTTGAAGCAGTAAAAGAAAAAGCGACGGAAGTAATGTATGGACTTACCGAAAATGATCTGCAGCATTGCTATGAACAGTGGAAAATTCGTATGGAGCGGTGTTGAGACCGAGGAGGAGAGTACATTGAAGGAGATAACATGAAATTGTAAATAATTGTAAATAAATGTTTTTTCCAGCATCAGTCCGGTTTTTTTCTAGCCGCACCTCGTAAAAGAAATAAATTAAACAAACCACAGTGGATTACGGTGAAATGGGAATTTCGCCTTCGGAATGAACGAAAGAAGATGCAATACCTCGTCACGAAGAGTAAATGGATCAGAATTAACAAGCATTAACAAGAATATACCATACACATAGTATGATAGCAGTCTTAACTAATTTTTTCTTTCAGAATACGAGGCGATAGATGCAGGCTGTCAGACAGAACTACACATCTTAGTTTTAGTGATGAAATATGCTAGAAATAAGGAACTCTGTACTATGAATAGTTGTATGATGAAGTGTCTTTTTGCAGATGATAATGATTGATGATGAATAGTGATGAAGAATATGCTAATATGGATAGTGAAGTTTTTCTTTGCAGGTGATGATAGTAATGATAATGAAGTTTTTCTTTGCAGATGGGAATAATGTTGAAGTTTATGTATTTATGCTATGTAGTTATTTAAGTATTTGTTGCAGTTCGTTTTGACAGTATGTCTTATGTCGCATGGTATAATGACTGAAGGTTTTGGAAAGGAGAGCTAGAGTACATACATGTTGAGTACACGTTCCATTACCTGTTAATTCGAAGTTCACTACTTTTCAGCGTAATATGCGTTTCTTCTTTCAGCTTAATAATCCATTTTGTATTTTTTGCAGGAGAAATTATTCATGAAATTAATGTGCTATAAGCAGTTGGTCATTAAACCTGTTCTAGTACTTGCATTTTTTTACCCGTTTGTGTGTGTCATTCATGAATGTGATCACATATACTCTATTTGTTTCATAACCTTGCTACAGCTGACTCATGACAAATGACGTTACCCATCTTCATTTGCAGCAATAAGTCAAAAGCAAATATTGTTATGCCCCAGCAATTAATTATCGATCCCAACGCAATGCATTGCTAGCACAAAAAAAGAAAATGTATTACCAGTCCCAAATAATGCTACCAGTTTAAGAGAGTTATGAGTAATACTGAATGATGTTTTCTAATCACAGACTTTGAGTAATAGTTACAGAGTGTTACATTTTTAAATATGTCATATGTCACTTGAATGATGAGTTCTGAGTAATAGTGAATGATATTTTGTAATAATGCATGCATGCTCTACACTCTTTAACTCCTGTTTTGAAGGATGACTTCTGATGTTTTGTAACTGGCCAATGAGTGCCAATAATTATTTTTAAATATGTCATATGTCACTTGAATGATGAAAAATGTTTTGTAATATTCAATACTTGCTGGCCAATGAATGCCACTGTTTCTTATATTTTAAATTTATATTATGTCACTTTCATGCTATATATATGGATACCAGTAGCTTGATGCTACACTCATTAGCACCTGTTTTGAATGATGACTTCTGATGGTTTGTAACTGGTCAATGAGTGCCAATGTTGTCTGTAATCAGATGACTTACGAACATTATTCTGTAATACTTCATACATGGTACAGAAATATTCAGTAACTGGGCGATGAGTGCCACGAATTACTCAAATCAGTTGATAGACTAGTGTAATTATCAATGATGACTGGCATAAGACTTAATGTCCTTCATCTTCTGACCTAATTACCAGAAATTACTGCAATATCCGTTTGTCCTGTCTATCCTCATGATCATGGAGCACTATATTTGGTTTTTGCACTAATTCTACGTTGGTGTACCTTACAAGAACGTGGTGTTGACACGACATGCTCTCCACCACCTTGAGCGATGGAGATGTTATTATGGTCCCACTGTTTGGTGTATCTAATGTACTACCAAAATGATAACATGGAATATTAATACGACATTTCAGTGTCTTGGCTACACTGATCAATGCTTCAGGGAAAAGAACTTCAGATTGTCTCACTTGGTGTTGTGCTTCTGTAGAAAGATATGGACTTTCAGTGCAGCTGCGTGCAACCTAATGTGCTACAACCATGATGCAATCCTTCCCTTTCCTATCCTAGTTCTTGTAAAATAGTAAAAAAACTACAGTGCGTGTGCACTTTATGTCATTTGTTAATATGATTTGTACTCATTGCGTATACATTTTGTGATTTCCTGATATGTTCTGTACTACAGTGCATGTGTACTTTTGTCATTTGTTAATATGATTTGTACTCATTCCGTATACATTTTGTGATTTCCTGATATGTTCTGTACTATAGTGCGTGTGCACTTTTGTCATTTGTGAATATGATTTGTACTCATTGCGTATACATTTTGTGATTTCCTGATATGTTCTGTACTATAGTGCGTGTGCACTTTTGTCATTTGTTAATATGTTTTGTACTCATTGCGTATACATTTTGTCATTGCTTGATATGTTCTGTACTCAGTGCATGTGCACTATATTTTATTTCATGTTCTGCACTTATACACACACACACACACACACACACACACACACACACATATATATATATATATATATATATATATATATATATATTCTGTGATTGTAAACTTAGTTAAGTAAGAAAAATTTGTTGCTCATGGCAAGTCCAATTCACTCACCATCGCTGCCAAATTTTTGCCCCCCCCCCCCCCAGTGGAGGGTTATGTAAGAGGTATGCGCTGCCTGCAATAGGCAAGGCATAGGAGAGTCTCTGACCAGAGAGCAGTATGTAGTTAGTTGTCGCTTGTCGCTAGTCTGCGTGTGTCTGCAGTAGTCTGCAGTAGTCGGCAGTAGTCTGCAGTAGTCTGCGCTTGTCTGCAGTCTGCTCTGGTCGGGACTCTGGAGGATGAGTATTATTGTATAAGGTAAAGAAGCAGCCTTGCGCATATTTAGTAATGTATGTAAACTGTCATCCAATTTTTTTTAAAAATGCCCTAATAATAATTTTTATAATATAAAGTACTTTTTTTTAAGAAAAAGCATTCATTTCAATTTAAAGAATTTATCCAATGCATGATCATTCCTTTCACGAATCACAAATGTATAGGCCAGCATTGCACGGAGCTGTGCCGAAAATTTTTTAGGTAAGAGCAGATATATTCGCCGTTTTTATAGAGGTAAGAATTTTTGTTTTTTTATTCAGAATACAGGGCCGTGGCGCAGCGCTGCTGTCGTCCTAAAATTTACCAGGTTACTGAATTTTATTTATTTCGGGGTTTAGGAATTTTTCTGTTTCGAACTTAACATTAAATGAGAAAAGAATTTTGTGGGTACATTAAATATGAATGCATTTCTGCACGGAGATAATTAATGGGAACCAATTTTGTTCAGAGGTTACATTCAATTATTAATATTTAAATTCATTTTATTATTTCTGTGGGGAGGTTACACAGCTCTAGGGCTGTTTTTACGATACTAGATTCAGTTGTTTTTTTTTCGACATATACGAGTAGTTAAAGTGAGACAATTCACCTAATGTTTCTATTTACTTCTGCAGAAGTACAAAACTTCGTAAATGTGTATCGCTTTCTCCTATTGATCTACATAGCTAAAATGTATTTTTTGGCCGGCCGAGGTGGCCGAGTGGTTCTAGGCACTACAGTCTGGAACCGCGCGACCGCTACGGTCGCAGGTTCGAATCCTGCCTCGGGCATGGATGTGTGTGATGTCCTTAGGTTAGTTAGCTTTAAGTAGTTCTAAGTTCTAGGGGACTGATGACCTCAGCAGTTAAGTCCCATAGTGCTCAGAGCCATTTGAACCATTTTTTGTATTTTCCGATACTGGTTTTGATTTCTTTACAGTACGTATATTTTTTAAGCTTGTATTGTAGGCCCTTTGTAGCTACATCCATTACAGCTGTAGGGCTTGTTTCTACGATACCTATACTCGATTCATTTTATTTCTGATAGATAGTTAACGTCTTCTTGTCAAATTCTTTTCCATTTACTTCTGAAAAGCACACTTATTCCAAACTGCGTATCGCTATCTCCTCTTGAGATATATAGGTAAAGTGTATTTTCCCATATACCAATCGTTTGGATAAGTATATATATAGATAACAGCATATAACTTTTATTTTAGTTTGCACTGCCTATTGTGACAACTACTGCAGATGTTTTTTGTCCCCTCCCCGTAATTTACGGGAAGCAGGTGACTTGCATGTGCAAATGTGGTGCCGACTACAGCTAGCGACCTACCAAGACTCATTGCTTCCATGCCACTATTCGTCGTCGCTGTTATCCGCGCAAAAGGTGGACATACCGGCTATTAGGTAGGTGGTCATAATGTTGTGGCTGATCAGTGAACAGTTGCCCATGTTTACAACGTTTCTGGCGTATTTACGGTCAAACTCGACGACTAGTATAGCAAAATTCCTTTGTATCCCTGTCTTCCATTCT
The DNA here is from genome assembly GCF_023898315.1 of Schistocerca nitens. NCBI lineage: Eukaryota > Metazoa > Arthropoda > Insecta > Orthoptera > Acrididae > Schistocerca > Schistocerca nitens. The sequence continues at coordinate 509,376,332 of NC_064619.1, read as the reverse complement.
CTCCGTACTACAGAGGTCCAACCACTCACCATTATTAGATTTCTGTCTCCACTTTCATACTGAGATAGACGTTCAATATCTTCTTCTTATGCTTTCTCCAGCCTCTCATCTTCTGCTCTTGACATCGGTATGTGTAACTGAAGCAATGTTATTGGCGTTTCTTTGCTGTCGATTCTGATGAGAATAATCATGTCACTGAACAGTTCGCGGTAGGTCAGTATCTGACTTACTTTCGTCTTGTAGTGACCTCTACTGTTGCCAGCTTGATGAAGTGTGGAGTGCAGCGGAGTAGGTCAGTCGGCACGCTGGGCGCAACGCTTCACAGGCTTCATCATGTAGCTCGTGTACTGCGATGTAAAGATTAATTACAAAGACTTGGAAGTCTGAGTATTTATTTCTACTGATTTGAGGCAATGACGTGATTCGGGCCGGGGATTAGCGAATTTTGTCTACTTTTCCAAGCTCATCGATAGTCTTCACCGCTCTCTGTTTCGCAAGAATGGCCTTCAGGGCTCCAGCTTGTTGCTTTACGCCATATCAGCAGCCTGATAGTTTCCTAGTCAAATTTTTACTCTCAAACTAAATCAAGCTGAGTTGATGGCTTTTCTTCATGTGCTGTGTTTACATTTCAAGCTCCCCTCTCGCGCAAGGAGATACAATTTCTTCCGGGTTTGCCCCGTTTGCCACAATATTTAATAATTACTTTGTGCTTGTTTGTCTGTTTGACTGCAGAACGAGGTGTTAGCGTGGCTTGTCCTGGCTTCGTGATGTCTGGAGAGCACACTGAGAAAATTTTTCATTTGTCTATAACAGATTTCTATTGTGTAATACTGTTATGTAGACTTTCACAACGTCTTCATTTTTCATAATAAAACGGTTTAATAATACTGATAACTCTTCTATACAGTGATCTAGAGGAACAAAATCAGAATATTTTCCTATAAATATTACTGAAGTTTTAACTGTCTTCAGAACGCATCTTCGATTCCTCAGTAGAGTGTGTACTTTCTAGCTGATTTACTCTGACAGAGACCAAATGAGAACAGTATGCCTTTCGTGGATAATGATTATAGTGTTACCCAAGCGTGATTTATGACCTACCCTCACAGGTTTTTTGTCAATACTACTCATCTGCTCTTCAAATTTCACGAATCTTCCAAATACCTTTCTGAAATGAACTCCTAGAAGAACAGATAACTTAGAGAAATCGTTTGGCGACAGCCTAGTGGTTTTTTAGTGAATGAATCTGACACTCTGTGACAGAGGGTGGGCGGTTTTGAGCTTCGAGATTCCTCCTGGCAGATAAAAACTGTGAATTTTTGGAAGTGGGAGAGGGATCGGTAGGAGTTAAGCTTTGGACGGGGTGGGGGGGAAAGAGTCTTTCCTGGATTTCTCAGTCAGTAAACGCACTGCTCACAGCATATATGGCTCCGAGTTCATTTAGGAACACAGTTCTAATCTGACAGGATGTTTTATTCGTCTTGTTCCCCATCAATTTACCGAATTCTGATTTAGGTTTTCCATAATGTCACAAAATCGCTTCAGGCAAATACTAGGAAGATTCCGTTGAAAGGGCATGGGCGATACCCTTCCTCATCATTTCCTAATCCGAGCTTGTGCTCCGTCCATAATGACCTCGTTGTCGACGGGTTGTTAAATACCAGTCCTGTCCTCCTCGTCCTCATCTCAATCAATTTATACGCATTTTACTTTGTCTGAATTAGAATGTCCTGAAGAAAAACTGTAATGGTCAGTCATAAAACATTGTTTTCCACATCAACTCGTTGTCTTAAATGCGCATCCCTTTGAAATGGCGAGACAGTTACCAATTTTTTTCTGTCTTCGCTTTTACTGTAAAACACGTCTTACAGTCGTAACCAAGCATTTATGTCACAGACGTGAAGAATTTTCATCTCAGTGGGAACATCTTTGTTATCACAGAAATAATTCAGTGTACCTGTAAGAAGTGAGATTAACGGTTAGCATCCGATGATTTTGCATTAAATTTCTTATACGTGAAGAATTTAATGTGCCATACAGATATGTACATCAGTGGATTTAAGTTCTCATTTCAAGAAAACCCCCATGAACGGATTTCAGTGTAGTCACCTTTTAGCGTGGCATTTCATTGATTTCAATCCCAACAATACCATTTACTTCATTTTAGTGAATTAATTGCTACTGATTTTATATCTAATGTTTGTGAGAGGAATAATAATCTGGACTCCTATAGTAAGTGAAATGAACTGAAAAGATTAATTAAATTTATTTAGATGCATACTCCAGACTTTTTTTCGCAGAAGACAAAAATTTTAATCGAATATCAAACGGATTAGTAAAATGTTCCTAAGTATTGGCAAATTTTTTGGATTTTTTTTTTTTTTTTTTTTTTTTTTTTAAGGGTGGGACGATAGATGTGTCGACACTGTCTCTGAGGTTATTTGATGATGAGGTGCGGTCAGAGTTCTGCGCTGGGCGGCTTGGTTGCCTCGCAAGGTCGTCCTGGATCCGGCTCCAGGTTGAGGCCGCGCCGTGACCTAAAGGTCTTGCACTCCTCGACGCGACCATATCTGCTGCAGCGTTCGTCCAGCAGAGGTCGGCATGGTCGGCCGTACTCCAGAGACGATATCGTCGGAACTGGCTTGTGCTCCTCCTGCAACAAAACAGACTTGGCTCTTTGTGCCTGCCTTCCTCATTCCTCATTCTACACACATCAAAAAAGTTTTTCATCACCCCATTTCCATTTCCCAGAACTCCTGAAGATAAACGTTGACTGTGGATATTGTATCGCAGACAAAATCCCGTTAACTGCCCAGAGACGTCACCAAACACGTCCAAACCACGCATGAGCAGTACCTATTAGACGGAGGGGTCCGACAGCCGATCAGTTCCAGACATTCCACCAGAAAGGAGGTATACAGCCCGTGTTGTCTGTAGTTCAACCATGCCTAGACGGTCAATACCGCTGTTCGATCACGTCCACATCGTTACTTTGTGCCAGGAAGGGCTATCAACAGGGGAAATGTCCAGGCGTCACGTAGTGAACCAAAGCGATGTTGTTCGTACATGGAGGAGATAAAGAGAGACAGGAACTGTCGGTAACATGCCTCGCTCAGGCAGCCCAAGGACTACTACTGCAGTGGATGACCGCTATCTATGGATTATGCCTCGGAGTAACCATGACAGTAACGCCAACATGTTGAATAATGCTTTTCGTGCAGTCACAGGACGTCGTGTTACGACTCAAACTGTGCGCAATAAGCCGCATGATGCGCAAATTCACTCACAACGTCCGTGGGGAGGTCCATCTTTGCAACCACGACACCATGCAGCGCGGTAGAGATGGGCCCAACAACATGCCGAATGGACTGCTCAGGATTGGCATCACGTTCTCTTCACCGATAAGTATCGCATATGCCTTCAACCAGACAATCTTTGGGATACGTGTTTAGAGGCAACCCAGTCAGATTGAGCGCCTTAGACCCACTGTCCAGCGGGTGCAGCAATGCTTAGGTTCCCTGCTGTTTTGGGATGGCGTTATGTGGGGACGACGTACGCCGATGGTGGTCATGGAAGTCGCCATAACGGCTGTACGATACGTGCATGCCATCCTCCGACCGATAGTGCAACCATATCGGCAATATATTGCCGAGGCAACCGTCTTCATGGACGTCAATTCGAGCTCCCACTGTGCACAGATCGTGAATGACTTCCTTCAGGATAACGACATCGCTCGACTAGTGTGGGCAGCATGTTCTCCAGACATGAACCGTATCGAAAATGCCTGGGATAGATTGAAAAGGGCCGTTTACGGACAACGTGACAGACCAACCACTCTGAGGAATCTACGCCGAATCGCCGTTGAGGAGTGGGACAATCTGGACCGACAGTGCCTTGGTGAACGTGTGGATAGTATGCCACGACGAATACAGGCATGCACCAAAGCAAGAGGACGTGCTACTGGGTATTATAGGTACCGGTGTGTACAGCAGTCTAGACCACCACCTTTGAAGTTCTCGCTGTATGGTGGTGCAACATGCAATATGTGGTTTTCGTGAGCAATAAAAAGGCGGAAATGATGTTTATGTTGATCTCTGTTCCAATTTTCTGTACAGGTTCCGGAACTCTGAGATCCGTAGTGATGCAAAACTTCGACATCACCAGCCAGCCTGCTGCGAAGGCGAACACCTGGTATTGCACTTGAATCACATTACTGCAACTGGCACACAAAATTATTTAATTTGATTAACAATATTGCAAGGAAATTCATTTTTAAGTACCTAATTTAACCATTTAAGCACTATCTGTAATTAAGAAATGTAACTGATTTAAATTACATAACTCAACCAAGATAGCACTGTAAATGCTTTGTAGGATAAACGGCGTATCCGAAGTTGCTTGACAATGTAGTTCGCAAAATTGCGACCAGTTTTGTACTAATTTCTTCGCAGCCGTCGGACGAACAGGGAGAGTGTTGTAAATTGGACATTTGTGGTAAGTTCTATGGTACCAAACTGCTGCGGTCATCGGTCCATAGGCTTACACACTACTTAATCTAACTTTAACTTACGATAAGGACAACACACACACCTATGCCCGATGGAGGACTCAAACCTCCGACGGGAGGAGCCGCGCGAACTGTGGAAAGGCGCCTGAGACCGCGCGGGGTAGCTAGAGGGTGGTTTTATGCTCGGTGCTTCAGTGTAGTGACTGATTTTAAAATCACATGAAGGAATGAGCACTAGACATCACCAAAAGCAGTTTCTGCCGTTTTATACAGTTTTTGTTGTTTACAGACGTGAACTTCCGTTTTGCATAGCATTTTTAATATTTCTTGTTCTACACATTTAAGTGTGATATAATATATTAAAGCAGTTTGGTATATGTTGTTAGTGATTCAGTTACAGAATTTTATAGCAAATAAAATTATACATATTTTAAAACTACACTCCTGGAAATGGAAAAAAGAACACATTGACACCGGTGTGTCAGACCCACCATACTTGCTCCGGACACTGCGAGAGGGCTGTACAAGCAATGATCACACGCACGGCACAGCGGACACACCAGGAACCGCGGTGTTGGCCGTCGAATGGCGCTAGCTGCGCAGCATTTGTGCACCGCCGCCGTCAGTGTCAGCCAGTTTGCCGTGGCATACGGAGCTCCATCGCAGTCTTTAACACTGGTAGCATGCCGCGACAGCGTGGACGTGAACCGTATGTGCAATTGACAGATTTTGAGCGAGGGCGTACAGTGGGCATGTGGGAGGCCGGGTGGACGTACCGCCGAATTGCTCAACACGTGGGGCGTGAGGTCTCCACAGTACATCGATGTTGTCGCCAGTGGTCGGCGGAAGGTGCACGTGCCCGTCGACCTGGGACCGGACCGCAGCGACGCACGGATGCACGCCAAGACCGTAGGATCCTACGCAGTGCCGTAGGGGACCGCACCGCCACTTCCCAGCAAATTAGGGACACTGTTGCTCCTGGGGTATCGGCGAGGACCATTCGCAACCGTCTCCATGAAGCTGGGCTACGGTCCCGCACACCGTTAGGCCGTCTTCCGCTCACGCCCCAACATCGTGCAGCCCGCCTCCAGTGGTGTCGCGACAGGCGTGAATGGAGGGACGAATGGAGACGTGTCGTCTTCAGCGATGAGAGTCGCTTCTGCCTTGGTGCCAATGATGGTCGTATGCGTGTTTGGCGCCGTGCAGGTGAGCGCCACAATCAGGACTGCATACGACCGAGGCACACAGGGCCAACACCCGGCATCATGGTGTGGGGAGCGATCTCCTACACTGGCCGTACACCACTGGTGATCGTCGAGGGGACACCGAATAGTGCACGGTACATCCAAACCGTCATCGAACCCATCGTTCTACCATTCCTAGACCGGCAAGGGAACTTGCTGTTCCAACAGGACAATGCACGTCCGCATGTATCCCGTGCCACCCAACGTGCTCTAGAAGGTGTAAGTCAACTACCCTGGCCAGCAAGATCTCCGGATCTGTCCCCCATTGAGCATGTTTGGGACTGGATGAAGCGTCGTCTCACGCGGTCTGCACGTCCAGCACGAACGCTGGTCCAACTGAGGCGCCAGGTGGAAATGGCATGGCAAGCCGTTCCACAGGACTACATCCAGCATCTCTACGATCGTCTCCATGGGAGAATAGCAGCCTGCATTGCTGCGAAAGGTGGATATACACTGTACTAGTGCCGACATTGTGCATGCTCTGTTGCCTGTGTCTATGTGCCTGTGGTTCTGTCAGTGTGATCATGTGATGTATCTGACCCCAGGAATGTGTCAATAAAGTTTCCCCTTCCTGAGACAATGAATTCACGGTGTTCTTATTTCAATTTCCAGGAGTGTATTTGTGTAGTACGTGGGCGATAAGACCATACCTCATCCGTCGTGTACCATCTTGCTTCTTGAAACAGATAAAGGCTTATTACCACAAACATGCTCAATTTGCAAATTAAATGAGTTTCAATAATATATTAACAGTCTTTAAGGGGAAATATTTTATTTACTTTGCATTAACTTCAGTTTCAAAATGTATTTAACTTGTAACTAGTTTACGATTACACTTCTGCTGAATTTGATTTAACTTTCTGACTATTGGAGGGTAGTAGAGTAATGCATCCGTGGTCCAGTGTTGCCGGGACAGTATCTCAGTGTGTTCGGTCAGAGGGTTAGCTCCCCTCTGTAATAAAAAACTGAGTGAAAGGTTCAACTTCAACATCAGTGGTTGTCATCAGACGTACGCCCCGAACAAAAGGACTGGACAATAACGACCAAAATGAGAAAAAAAGGGGGTAGCGTCTTTCATTAGTAATCAAAACGTCCGAGGTCCCGTCTTCGAATCCCAAAACCGTTTAAAATTTTAATCAAAATCATCAGCAATGGCGGCCGAAGATTTCCGCCGTAAGAAGGCACCCTCAGTCAGACGACAGTCTTGCCAAAGAGGGAGGAGGAGCGGTTAGAGGTTCAGGGCACTTCTCTTGCCCTTGAGGTGGGAAATTGCCCCTAAAGGCGGTAGAATCAGCAATGATCAATGACATGAGGATGCAGAAGGCAATGGAAACCACTACATTAAATACAAGTTTATCCACAGGTCTTATGGCCTGTAACTGAAAAAGTATCATGATGATCTCTCCATTGGCAAAAGATTCCGGATTAGTCCCCCATTTGGATCTCCGAGAGGGGACTCCAAATGGGGAGGTGACCATGAGAAAATACTGAATAACCAACGAAAGTGTATCGTTATAGGAGTTGGGGAGTGGAAAATCAGTAGTTTGAATATGGTAGGGAAGCTAGAAAATCTTAAAAGGGGAATTGAAAGGCTCAACCTAGATAGAGTGGAGGACAGTGAAATGAAATGGAAGAAAGACAAGGAGTTCTGGTCAGATGAGAACAGGGTAATATCAACAGAAATGGTATAGCGGGAGTAGATTTCATTACAAATAGGACGGCAGGGCAGAGAGTGAATTACTGTGAACAGTTAAGTGGTAGGGCTGTTCTCATCACAATCGGCAGCAAACCAACACCAAAAACAGTACTTCAGGTATGCATGGCGACGTTGCAAGCAGAGGATGAAGAGAGAGTATGTAAGGTATATGAGGAAACCGAGCAAGTAATTCAGTACGTAAAGGGAGACGAAAATGTAATAGTCATAACGGAATGGAATGCGGTTGTAGGGGAGGGCGTATGAGAAACTGTTATAGGAGAATATGGGCTTGGTAGTAGGAACGATAAAGAAGAAAGATTAATTCAGTACTGAAACAATGAAGAGATACGCTTGAAGTATTTTGAGGCTATAGATACTGCAATAATGAATAACTCAGCAGGCGGTACAGTTGAAGAGGAATGGACGTCTCTAAAGAGGACAATCACAGAAGTTGTAGTGCCCCCAGAATTTTACGAAAGTCTGGAGTCACTTGTGTTCCAGCGTCTTCGAACACCGTTATTTTGTAGTGGGTTGTAGCATAAACAGATACACACTGCCGCAGAACGTTATTTGTGCTGGATAACCGAGAAAGAAGAGCAAAACTGGGCCAACAAATGACCCACTCGATTGCAGCAAAGAGAAAAGAAAAACTTCCGGCCCAGAATTCCCTGGACGAATTTCATGCACGAAAAACATTGGTGAATGTTGTGTGTTGTGGAGAGACAACGGAAGAAAAAAAATGATTATTATTAATAGTGACTTGGTCTCGAGCAGACGGACATGTATATTATAGTTCAATTCTTTTATCTTGGTGCTTCGCGCATGCCCACCCAGATGTGGGAGATTGTTGCATTGCCAGTTGTACGCGCCAAGAGAAGCAGCGCCATAGTACAGGGTGATTCAAAAAGAATACCACAACTTTAGGAATTTAAAACTCTGCAACAACAAAAGGCAGAGCTAAGCACTATCTGTCGGCGAATTAAGGGAGCTATAAAGTTTCATTTAGTTGTACATTTGTTCGCTTGAGGCGCTGTTGACTAGGCGTCAGCGTCAGTTGATGCTAAGATGGCGACCGCTCAACAGAAAGCTTTTTGTGTTATTGAGTACGGCAGAAGTGAATCGACGACAGTTGATCAGCGTGCATTTCGAACGAAGTATGGTGTTAAACCTCCTGGTAGGTGGTGTATTAAACGTTGGTATAAACAGTTTACAGAGAATGGGTGTTTGTGCAAAGGGAAAAGTTCTGGACGGCCGAGAACGAGTGATGAAAATGTAGCACGCATCCAGCAAGCATTTGTTCGCAGCCCAGGAAAACTTGTTTTTGAGTGAAAAAAACCTTTTTAAATACTCTTTGTAATGATGTATAACAGAAGGTTATATTATGTTTCTTTCATTAAATACACATTTTTAAAGTTGTGGTATTCTTTTTGAATCACCCTGTATAGTTCACGAACTTACGTTTAGGGGGGAGGGCGCAGTTTATGAAGTAAAGCCACCACGGCCGCATTAATCCTTTCGTTGCTACAGAGACGTGCTCCCCGCATTCCACGCTGTGTGTGATTTTGTCATCACTGCACTGATCGCCTGTGGAGACACATGGTGTATCGACTGCTTTGACACAGTTTATCATTCGATTTCACAAAAACTACTTGGCCCAAAAATTTGATTTTTACACATCTTCTTGACTGAGACCTTCTCCCCATAAATGAATTAATTTTGTTTCGATGTTCAACGCAGTTATTGTGCAGCATTAGATGTAGTAGACGATTGCTTGAAATTTTGAAGAGTTTGCAGAGGTAAAAGTCCACAGCGTATACTTTCCATATGGTCGACTTTAGTTACCACTAGAAATTTCAAAAAATTACATTCAAACTAATAAAATTCATTAAGTAAGCCACTTCGATATTGTTTTTAAATAAAGAAAATATTAAGCACTGAACGCAGTTTGAACTCAGAAACTTTCACTTAACAGCCAAACACTTTAACCATTACGCTAACGCAGCTTGTCATCCTATAGCCCTCCTGGAGGACTTTAAAATATTACGCAAAATACCGACAAACACTGTTGGTATGACTATGAATTACTCACGTTCCGTCGAAGTACAATAGGAAATAAACAATTACCGCTGTTCTTTATTGCGAAAAAGCGGTTAGTGAGAATGATACGAAAACCTTTCCTTGCTATCGCTTGAATTAGGAGGCTTATTGCTTGTTTGGTTTAATTAATTAATATGATATGAAGCAGTTGGTATAAAGAATGCTTGTTTCAAACGTTCTATAAAAGAAAGTCTGCTATCAAGACATTGCTTTTGTTCAATTACTTTAATTATGACTGAACGTTTCTAAAACTGAAGACACTCGTCCGTGCTCTGCACTGCAGTCGAGTTCTGGCAACGTCGTTCTCTGTTCATTGGCTGACTGTGTTTTGTGACGTCAGATTGCAGAACGAACCTAAACTCGGCTGACGTCGTAAATGACGCGCACTTTAGTATTGTATCGTTGAGAAAAAAATGTTATTTAATTTGGTTGAATTCAGTGGTGTGTGAATGCCCTTAGAAAGTGTGGGCTTACTGTTTAATGCGGCAGTGAAATGGTGTATTGAATTTTGAATATAGAATATATTAACAGCAACGGAATTTTGAGAGAGTCTTTATTTGGACTAGATAATAGGATTTTGGAATAGTAGATAAATTTTCACCTTCTTCAAAATATAGAATCTTCAGAGAAGAGTTTGATGTAAAAAGGAGACGCCGAAGCTGTGGGGAAGCTGAGCCTGTATCCGGCATTCAAGTAAGTTCACACTGATAGTCCAAGGAGCGCAGCTCTAAGTTTTAGAGAAGATACAACGGGGCACCGCATAACGTGGCGACTGGTAAAGAAAGGACCTCTGAAGAAGGTGGAAGATTAACGAAATCAAGTTGAAAAGATTGATGAGTGTTGCCATAGCAACGAGTAACAGCGAACAAGAATCGAAGATATATATCGAAAATTGTCCTGTTGGTTAATGGTGATAGAAGCAAGGAAATCGAGTAGAACGAACGCCACAGTCAATTCATTAATTCACAAACGCCGACGCCGCCGTTTACGAACGCCACCGTCGCCGTTTACAACGCCGACGCCGCCGTCTACAACTCTGACGCCGCTGTCTACAAACGCCGACGCCGACGCCGCCGTCTACACCAACACCGACGCCGCCGGTAGCATATCGTCAAGTCACACCGGGTGAGCGAACTTTGACTTTTGTTCAATTGTGCAGTGTAAGACTTGTGAGTAGGGGGTACGGTGAACGTTAACTCGACTTAAGGCTGAGAAGAATAAGATGAGAGGGGATAATCAACAATCACAAGAGCATGTTGGGGCTATGGGGATAGGAAACCTAGGACCTGATTTGGGTGAATTAATGAAGTTTATCAAAACTCAGTTTGAGTCACAGAACACAAGACAAGACGAACTGAAGGCAGAATTAAAATCTAAACTAGATTTACAGATCTCAGAATTAATGTCTAAATTAGATTTACAGAACACTCAAATGCAACACCTCAAGCTAGACTTGAAGAAAGAATTGTCTGACTCTCTAAGTAAAAGAGTAAATATTTTGTTTAAAGGCTTAGAGGAGAGACAGGAGAAAAATTTACGGGAAATAACCCAGAAATTAGAGTATGATGTCGACTGTAAATGTAGTACCCTAGAAACCAGAGTCAACGAAAATTTTGATTCCTTGAAAGATGTCTGTAAGGTCACATTTGATGTGGTTAAACAGGAATTAAGTAACATTAAAACAAATGTACATAAACAAGATAAATTGCTCCCATTAGTTCAGGAGCAAATTTCAGGAGTTAGCTCACGTTTAGAAACTGTAGAACAAAATCTCAAGGAAAAGTTAACTACAACTGAGTTGGTCAATCTAACCGGTATAGAGGAACAGGTGGATGAGCTAATAGAACGAAAAGTGGAAGAAAAATTAAGCGTTGACATTCCTTCGCCTTTAATGACCTCCGAATTAGATCATACTAAAAAACACTTAGATAAGCTAAGAAGGGAATTCAAAATTATTCAGGAGAAACTTGAAAAGAGTACAGTGTCTCAAAAATTGTTCTAAATAAAGGAATAATTAATGATTTGCAATGGGGATCTAATTCAGGCTTTTCCCGACAGTTCCCTAGGTTTAACACAGACGGGGAGGTACACCCCACCCATTTCATAAAACGATTTGATCAGGCCGTGCCTAAAAGTTAGGAAGAGGCTAAGAAAATAGAATTTGCGATAGGTTATTTGGAGGGAGAAGCTTCAGAATGGGGCACAGTAAACATAGAGAACTTCACGTCCTGGGAAGACTTTCAAAGAGAATGTAAAGAAAAATATTGGTCTTCCAGTGCACAAGAGAAGTTAATTTCAGATTTATGGGACCCGAAATACTACAGCAACGCTTGGGGTTCGATGCGTAAGTATTTCGACTGGCACTTGATGAGGGCCAAGTATTTAGACGAACCAATAGAGGAAAAAGGAATGTATAATGTTAAAGATATAAAGAGATATGTACAAAAACCCCAGCGACGTTGACATTCTGTGTTAACGAGCGGAGTGACGTCCGCCGGTTCACGAGTTGGACTCGGTGTTGCTTCTACTTTAGTTTTCCAGCACTGGATTCCCTTCACTTCTGCAACTATTCTGTCATCTATTCTTATACTATAAATCTATAACCAGTCGTTTTCACGTCAGCCGGAAACGACTGTACTGACAACTGGGTTCAGGGTTATCTCATTTTCGAGTTCTGAAAAGGTAAAACCCGTAGATGTAATCTACGAAGGCTAGATCCCCAACAGACTAGACATAAATTTGTCAGCTCTGAAACTGCATTTGGATCTGGAGATATTCCGCTGAGGAAGCGTGCCGAAAACAAAAGGGTAATCTCATATGTGAGTTCCACAAGGGTAAAACGCGGGGAGTGTGTTCCCGAGAGTGTTATCTGGTAGTCTCTGTACTTCTAGATAGAACATTATAAACGCCAGTGTTGAGAGAAACGGCATAATTCCGTGTTACATGATGTTTAAATTTTTATAAAATGTTTTGTACCTTTTGTAAAGTATGATGTGATGGGGGATGGTTTGTACTCAATTTTGTATAAGGGGTGGGTAGTGTAGGCATAGACACGACCAACACCACACAAACACCACACCATTCATACAGCCCTCTCAAACAAGTGTGACTTGTTCTTCATCATTTGCCATTCCATAGGAGTTGCTAAGATCTTTTCTTCAGGGACTTTTAAGGTGACGGTGAGAATGTCCGTTCTGTAGGGGACGCCAAACATCATACCTCCTCCGGCTTCTCACCTAAGCACCGGCGAAGTGGGGATCCTGGGGAAGGGGGGAGGGAAGGGTTTCTTGTCTTTGGGGGCTGTCTTCTTTCTTTCTTCGATCTTAGCAACCAACTCTTTTATTTCCTTTCTTACTTCTCTTTAGAGTACCAATCTGTCTTTCCCTCTATCCACATTCATATAATTCTATCGCTGAAGTCCTCTTTTCCGTGATTTATATAAATCTTCAACTAAGAACCTTAGCTGGCCAAAGAACCAGGACACACGATCACACTTTATCACTCAGACAATTGAAGACAAACGCGCAGATCATAAACACCAGATAATAAGTGACAACCGTCATGTGTAAGAGGGGGAAGTAGTGCTAGTCAAGGACTAGAGCACTTGATTATGATGATGACGGCTGCACTTCTCAGAGGGAATGATGCATTTAGAGTAAGTTAAAATAAACTGTTCCTACGATGCATTTAGAGTAAATTAAAATAAACTGTTCCTAGATGTGGTAGTACCTTGCAGAATAAGTAGAGCTAAGGGAAGATAAAAGTTAAGCCAGAGAAGAAAAAAAAAACTACCAGAACCTGTATCAACAGATGGAGTTCATAAGTTTCTGAGGATAAGAATAGGAATGTGCATCCCGAATAGCCGGATAAGAAAAAATAGAGTAATAAAAAATAGGTGGAGGATAATTAAGTGCTAAAGTTGTTAGTAGGCTGTTTAGGTTTTCTTATTGGTAACGCCACGTAGCGCTCTGTATGAAAATCACTGGCTGTGCTGTGTGCAGTCTGTGGCTAGTTTGCATTGTTGTCTGCCATTGTAGTGTTGGGCAGCTGGATGTTAACAGCGCGTAGCGCTGCGCAGTTGGAGGTGAGCCGCCAGCAGTGGTGGATGTGTGGAGAGAGATGGCGGAGTTTTGAAATTTGTAAGACTGGATGCCATGAACTGATTATATATATAATGACTTTTGAACACTATTGAGGTACATACATTGTTTGTTCTCTATCAAAATCTTTCTTTGCTAACTGTGCCTATCAGTAGTTAGTGCCTTCAGTAGTTTGAATCTTTTATTTAGCTGGCAGTAGTGGCGCTCGCTGTATTGCAGTAGTTCGAGTAACGAAGATTTTTGTGAGGTAAGTGATTTGTGAAACATATAGGTTAGTGTTAATCAGGGCCATTCTTTTGTAGGGATTTTTGAAAGTCAGATTGCGTTGCGCTAAAATTATTGTGTGTCAGTTTAAGCACAGTCTTGTATAATTGTTCTAAGGGGACGTTTTAAAGTTATGGAAGCGATCTGTAAGAAAAAGGAATCAAGGAGGACATGTATATTTGACCAGGTAATTTTAAAGAGAATTGTGTGAAGAGGTATATGCCAGAGGAGTGACTATGAAAGCTGTTGAGAGAGGATAAGGAGGACGTACCAGATATTGTTGAAATGAGAGAAAGTGACAGGTAGGCAGACCCGGAGGAGGCTGACCTATACTGTGCGGGCAGGGGCACCAGAAGGGGATTGATCTGTACCATAGTTTTAAGTAAGTGGTAGGGGCGTACCTACCTGTACGTGAGGAAGAAAATTATGTTCATAGGATCATACCTTATGTCATGGATAGATGAAAGAAATGGGAGGTACCGTAATTCTAATTTATTGTGGAAAAGTTTGCCCTGGTAACTTTGAATTCTTTTTTCTTATCTAGAGACGATGCATTCTGAAAGAACAAGTGGTTACTGTTGCAACCGTAGAGTAAAGAAGGAAAGAGTTATTTGATGAGAACATCACCTGAAATTTGCGACTGGCTAAGGGGAGGGATTTATTTTGCGCGATCCTAAAATAGCCTCGAAGGAAGGCTTATATTTGATTAACTGGTCAAGATTTGTTGTATCTTAAATTGCTTGTACTACTAAGTCTATTGGTAAAATGACTGACCATCTGAGGGAACGATAGCAATGAGACAAATGTATTTTTTATTTCTGTGCTAAAGGTTTTGTGTGAATAATAAGTGCAAAAGATATTATATGTTGTATCTAAAATAACGAGTGTTCGAGCTAAGGGGAGGGATATGTAGTGCCCCCAGAATTTTACGAAAGTCTGGAGTCACTCGTGTTCCAGCGTCTTCGAACACACGTTATTTTGTAGTGGGTTGTAGCATAAACAGAGACACACTTCCGCAGAACGTTATTTGTGCTGGCTAACCGAAAAAGAAGGGCAAAACCGGGCCAACAAGTGACGCGCTCGGTTGCAGCAAAGAGAAAAGAAAAACTTCCGGCCCAGAATTCCGTGGACAAATTTCATGCACGAAAAACATTGGTGATTGTTGTGTGTTGTGGAGAGACAACGGAAGAAAAAAAAAAGATTATTATTTATAGTGACTTGGTCTCGAGCAGACGGACATGTACATTAGTATTGTATCGTTGAGAAAAAATATTATTTAATTTGGTTGAATTCAGTCGTGTGCGAATGCCCTGAGAAAGTGTGGGCTTACTGTTTAATGTGGCAGTGAAATGGTGTATTGAATTTTGAATATAGAATATGTTAACAGCAAGGGAATTTTGAGAGAGTCTTTATTTGGACTAGATAATAGGATCTTGAAATAGTGGATGAATTTTCACCTTCTTCAAAATATAGAATCTTCGGAGAAGAGTTTGATGCAAGCAGAAGACGCCGGAGCTGCAGGGAACCTGAGCCTGTATCCGGCATTCAAGTAAGTTCACACTGATAGTCCATGGAGCGCGGATCTAAGTTTTAGAGAAGATACAACGGGGCACCGCAAAGTTGGACAGAAAACTGTCGGTACAAGGAATGCAACTGGGAAGAAACTATGGATAACACATGAAATACTTCAGCGGCTTCAGCGGATCGACGAAAGAAGAGAGTATAAAAATGTTCCAGAAAATTAAGGAATACAGAAATACATGTCAGTTATTAACGAAAAAAAAGGAAGTTAAGGCAATGGCTGCATAAAAAAATGCGAAGAATTAGAAAAAGAAATGATTTTTGGAAGGACGGGCTCAGCATACGGAAAAGTGAAATCAGCATTCGGTGAAATTAAAAGGAAGGGAGGTGACATTAATAGTCAATGGGAATTCCGCTGTTAAAGGCGTAGGATAGCGGATAGGTGGAAAAGAAAAATTGAGAGCCTCTACGAGAGGAAGGACAGATATGTGATAGAAGAAGAGACAGGAGTCGATACGAAAGATATAGGGGATTCAGTATTACAATCCGAATTTAAAACAGCTTTGGACGTCTTAAGCTCAAATAAGGCAGAAGAGATAGATATTATTCCATCTGAATCTCTAAAATGATTGGGGGAACTGGCAACAAAACGGACTATTCACGTTGGTTCGTAGAATATATGAGACTGGTGGTATACCATCAGACTTTCGGGAAAACATCATCCCACAATTCCTAAGAGAGAAAGAGCCAATAAGTGCGACAATTATTGGACTATCAGTTCAACAACTCATTCATCCAAGTTATTGACAAGAATAATACACAGAAGAATGGATAAGAAAACTGAGGATCTGTTAGATGATCAGTTTGGCTTTAGGAAAGGTAAAGACATCAGAGAAGCAGTTCTGAAGTTGCTGTTGATAACGGAAGCAAAACTGAAGAAAAATCAAGACATGTTCATTGGATTCGTTGACCTGGAAAGAGCGTTCGACAATATCAAACGGTGCAAGAATTCGACATTCTGAGAAAGACAATGGTAAGTAAGCTATAGGGAAAGACGGCTAACGTACATTATGTTCTAGAACCGAGAGGGAACGATAAGAGCGGAGACCAAGAACGAAGTGCTGGGATTAAAAAGGGTGTAAGACAGAGAAGAAGTCTTTCACCCCTATTGTTCAATCTATACATCGAAGAAATAATGAGGGAAATAAAAGAAAGGTTCCAGATTGGGAGTGAAATTCAGGGTGAAAGGATTTCAATGATAAGATTCGCTGATGACATTGCT
The DNA here is from genome assembly GCF_023898315.1 of Schistocerca nitens. NCBI lineage: Eukaryota > Metazoa > Arthropoda > Insecta > Orthoptera > Acrididae > Schistocerca > Schistocerca nitens. The sequence continues at coordinate 509,359,621 of NC_064619.1, read as the reverse complement.
ATTCTCAATGAAAGTGACGAAGGATTACAAGATATGTTAAGCAGAATACAGAATATGGATTGAGAGTAAACAGAAGAAAGATGAAAGCATTGAGAAGTGCCAGAAATGAGAACAGTGAGAAACTTAACATTACGATTGGGCATTACTAAGTAGACGAAGTTAAGGAATTCTGCTATCTAGGCAGCAAAATGACCTATGACAGACGGAGGAAGGAGGACGTAAAAGGTAGACCAGCACTGAAGGAAAAGACTTTGCTGGCCAAGAGATGTCTGCTAGTACCAAACATAGGTCTTCCCTTGAGGAAGAAAATAAGAATGCACGTTCGGAGCTCAGCATCGTATGGTAGTGAGACACAGACTGTGGGAGAAACAGTACAGAACAGAATGGAAGGCTTTGACATGGGGTGCTATAGAAGAAAATCAGGGGATTAATAAGGTAAGAAATGTGGAGGTTCTCCGCAGAATCGACGAGGAAAGGAACATACGGAAAACACTGACAAGAAGAAGGGACAAAATGATAGAACACCCGTTAAGGCATCAGGAGATAACTGCCATGGTACTAGAGGGATTTCTAGCAGCTAAAAATTGTAGAGGAAGAAAAAGGTTGGAATACATCCAGCAAATAATTGATGATGTGGGGTGCAACTGCTGTTAGAAAAGTTTGGCACAAGAGAGGATTTCGTGGCGGTCCGCATCGAGCCAATCAGAAGACTGATTACACAAAAAGAAAAAAAAGGGCACACTAACAATGCAATAGAATCACTTTCAAATATCAACAGAACATCAATTGTCCCTTGGTACATGAGCATGTTGTGCTTTGAATACCTTATAAAATCACTCAGCTATCTTCACTTACTGTTATTTCTATTTTGCCTATACTGAGATGTTTCCCACACCACCTTGGGTTGTGGCTATACACCGTTGGTGAGACACAGGGCGATGGGTGAAACTACTTTCACACTATACGCTTCCGTTGTTATGGCGATCTACTGCGGCTGCTGCAGATGCTGTATTGAAGCTGAAACTGTTAATCAAAGTTGCGGAGAAACACAGCAATCAGATTTGCCTTCAGTTCTTAGAGACATTGGTGACAAAAAAAAAAAAAAAAAAAAAAAAAAAAAAAAAAATTATCCATGAAATCACTTCTTTTCCGAAGAAAGCATCAAATTATTTAAATAGAACTGAACGCTCCCGTCCGAATTGTTCCACAGCTGGTATTCATTAATCGATCACACTTGAGTATACGTCGTTTGTGGAAATAACACGTACATTTTTGAAATGAACGAAGTTTTGTTGACCTTAGTGTCAATGAAATTCTTCTTGCACATGAATTAGCGATTCTGTATGATAAATATAACTCTTCTCTCTCTCTCTCTCTCTCTCTCTCTCTCTCTCATGAAATTAAGTTTTAACAAGAACAAAAGCTTATTATCTGAGAGTAGTTATTTAAGCGCACATCGCCCCAGAGTAATAAAGAATATGTTTGACTCTGTGTCTAGTGCTGTCACATTAATGCATAGCAATCTTAATACATGATACATCATAACCTTCATTACCTCTCATAATATTTCCAGAGGCTGGAGCGAATGCCATAATTGAAAAACGGAATAGGAAAATATATTAAACTCCTATTATGGACCTGGCTAGAAATGAAACACCTCAAACTGTCCCAAGGTGCAATCGTCTACCCTGCAGTAGTCAACTAAGAGGAACGACTGCAAGGAGAGAGGCAGTGAGACAGTATTGCCCCTCACTTGGGGCTTCCCATGATGTTTGTTGTAGCGTTGTCACCCTCAGTCTTGAGTTTTATTCTTCAGTGTTTAGAGTCGCTCAGTTCCTTTCCATTTTTATCCACGGTACAGAAAAAGAGGAAAATTCTAGTGAAACGCGCATACAGACATCACATCTACATTACAAACAGGAAATATTAGAAATTGGAAACGGACGAGGAAACCATACTATTGAAGAAACGCTTATCTTGACACAAAAAGCGCATGTAATTATGCACAAGCATTAATAAATTATTATGACAGCATCTAACGTTACCATGTACACAAACATGTAAAAGTTTGACCGATATAATTTCGGAGGCATCAGTGCATTGAAGAGTTGAGAAGATTTAACGTATGCTGATGGGATGGAATATGTTACACCATGGATATCTTGACTAAAAAATGGTAATTCTATGCTACTTAAACATGTGGAATAAAATTTCGTAGTTTGACGAGCTTATATTCAGTACAAGAAGAAAAGCCATTACGAAAATGAACAATCGCATGCGTACATGCTGGCCATCGGGTTTATCTGATGTTCTGATAGTTTCCTCAGGGGTGTGATAGGACCGCTGTTATTTTCCATATACACAAATGATGTGGCGGACAGGGTAAGCCGCAGCAGTCTGCGGCTGGATGCTGATGATACTGTGGGGCGTGGGAAAGTGTCGCCGCTGAGTGAGTGTAGAGGGATACGACATGACTTAGACAGAATTTTTGGTTTGTGTGGTGAATGTCAACTAACTCTAAATGTAGAAAAATATAAGTTAATTCTGATGAGTCGGAAAAACAAGCCCATAATGTTCGAACACAGTATTAGTAGTGTGTTGCTTGACACAGTCACGTCGATGAAATATCCAGAGCAGTATGAAAGGTAGTGAGCATGTAAGGATGTGGAAGAGAAGGCGAATGGTAGACTTCTCTATATTGGGAGATTTTTTGGAAAGTGTAGTTCATTGACCAAGAAAAGTGACATACAAAAAAGGGGGAAAACATCCTTTTCACAACTTCTCAACCGCAATGACCCTCACTCTTAGTTTAAATTTGAAAAACCTGATACAATTGATATAGCTGATACAGTTACTACCTCATCAGTAAATGAAATACAGCAAGCAATAAAGAAATTAAAAAATAACAAGGCTTGTGGCGAAGACCAGATATGCGCTGAGTTATTAAAGAATGGAGGCCCACAACTGGAATTAGAAATACAGGCGTTAATAGAAAAAATTTGGGAGACAGAAACCATTCCTGCAGATCGGAAAACTGCAATTGTGTGCCCCATATTTAAGAAGAATGAACCACTTGTTTGTGATAACTACAGAGGAATTGCCCTACTGGATGTCACCTACAAAAGCTTTTCGAGCTGCCTATTAAACAGGCTGATTCCAATAACAGAAGAACTGATTGGGGACTACCAATGGGGTTTCCGCTGAAACAGATCCACATTAGATCACCCTAAGACATGTAACTGAGAAGGCGTTGGAATTACACTCCTGGAAATTGAAATAAGAACACCGTGAATTCATTGTCCCAGGAAGGGGAAACTTTATTGACACATTCCTGGGGTCGGATACATCACATGATCACACTGACAGAACCACAGGCACATAGACACAGGCAACAGAGCATGCACAATGTCGGCACTAGTACAGTGTATATCCACCTTTCGCAGCAATGCAGGCTGCTATTCTCCCATGGAGACGATCGTAGAGATGCTGGATGTAGTCCTGTGGAACGGCTTGCCATGCCATTTCCACCTGGCGCCTCAGTTGGACCAGCGTTCGTGCTGGACGTGCAGACCGCGTGAGACGACGCTTCATCCAGTCCCAAACATGCTCAATGGGGGACAGATCCGGAGATCTTGCTGGCCAGGGTAGTTGACTTACACCTTCTAGAGCACGTTGGGTGGCACGGGATACATGCGGACGTGCATTGTCCTGTTGGAACAGCAAGTTCCCTTGCCGGTCTAGGAATGGCAGAACGATGGGTTCGATGACGGTTTGGATGTACCGTGCACTATTCAGTGTCCCCTCGACGATCACCAGTGGTGTACGGCCAGTGTAGGAGATCGCTCCCCACACCATGATGCCGGGTGTTGGCCCTGTGTGCCTCGGTCGTATGCAGTCCTGATTGTGGCGCTCACCTGCACGGCGCCAAACACGCATACGACCATCATTGGCACCAAGGCAGAAGCGACTCTCATCGCTGAAGACGACACGTCTCCATTCGTCCCTCCATTCACGCCTGTCGCGACACCACTGGAGGCGGGCTGCACGATGCTGGGGCGTGAGCGGAAGACGGCCTAACGGTGTGCGGGACCGTAGCCCAGCTTCATGGAGACGGTTGCGAATGGTCCTCGCCGATACCCCAGGAGCAACAGTGTCCCTAATTTGCTGGGAAGTGGCGGTGCGGTCCCCTACGGCACTGCGTAGGATCCTACGGTCTTGGCGTGCATCCGTGCGTCGCTGCGGTCCGGTCCCAGGTTGACGGGCACGTGAACCTTCCGCCGACCACTGGCGACAACATCGATGTACTGTGGAGACCTCACGCCCCACGTGTTGAGCAATTCAGCGGGACGTCCACCCGGCCTCCCGCATGCCCACTATACGCCCTCGCTCAAAGTCCGTCAACTGCACATACGGTTCACGTCCACGCTGTCGCGGCATGCTACCAGTGTTAAAGACTGCGATGGAGCTCCGTATGCCACGGCAAACTGGCTGACACTGACGGCGGCGGTGCACAAATGCTGCGCAGCTAGCGCCATTCGACGGCCAACACCGCGGTTCCTGGTGTGTCCGCTGTGCCGTGCGTGTGATCATTGCTTGTACAGCCCTCTCGCAGTGTCCGGTGCAAGTATGGTGGGTCTGACACACCGGTGTCAATGTGTTCTTTTTTCCATTTCCAGGAGTGTAAATGTAGGTACCCACATATTATTCGTAGATTTTAAAAAGGCCTATGATAGCATACACCGACAGACACTCCTAAATACAATGAAGGAATTTAAAATACAACCAAAATTAATCAGATTAGTTAAAATGCGTAAAACTTATGTCGCATAAAGACACCGGTAGGAGAAACTGAAGATTTTAAGGTGTACACTGGACTGAGACAAGGGGATTCCATTTCACATATTTTATTTAACCTTGTCCTAGAGAAGATCGATAGAGGATTTTCTAAAACCAGTCGACAAGGGATCAAAAAAAAAAAAAAAATGGTTCAAATGGCTCTGAGCACTATGGGACTCAACTGCTGTGGTCATAAGTCCCCTAGAACTTAGAACTACTTAAACCTAACTAACCTAAGGACAGCACACAACACCCAGCCATCACGAGGCAGAGAAAATCCCTGACCCCGCCGGGAATCGAATCCGGGAACCCGGGCGTGGGAAGCGAGAACGCTACCGCACGACCACGAGATGCAGGCGACAAGGGATCCAGCTACAGGATGTGAACATTACAAGACTTGCCTATGCAGATGATGTAGCACTAATAAGTAGTTCCAAAACAGAATTAATCAGAATGATACAAAATTACTACAGAATTGCTGAGAAAACCGGATTACATGTTAATGAAGAAAAGACAGAATACCTGCCCATAAGTAAGAAAACCAGAAAAGATGCACCTTTGAGTGCAGATGGATTCAATTTCAAGACTGTTGACCACTTCAAGTACCTAGGAAGTCTTTTTGGGAATAACAACAGAACAGATATAGAAATAGATGCCCGTTTAGCAACAGCAAACAAGACACTTTTTAGTTTCATCAAAATTCTAAGAAAAAGATCACTTAGCAGTAACTTCGCTTATATCAATCGACCATACGAAAATAACATGGAATGGAGAATAAGAAGAAATGAAGAATTAAGAGGGCTGTACATACACCGTAACATCGTCGAAATGCTCAAGAGGAGAAGGTTGAATTGGGCAAGCCCTATAGCAAGAATGACAGGGAATATACTACCTAGATTGGCATTCAGCAGAAAAATAGATGGAACGAGAGGAAGAGGGAGATCCAGAATCAGATGGCGGGATAACATTCGGGAGGACAAAACTAGGCTGAACAGCAACAACAACTGGACAAACATTGCATTGGACAGACAGAAACGGAAGAGCCTCATAGAGCAGGCATCTGATCGATAAGGCCCTTGCCACATGTAAAGTAAAAGTAAGTAGTTAATCTGCAAAGGAGACTGCATATAGGGCACTAATGCGACCCATTCTTGAGAACTGTTCGACTGTTTGGGATCTGCACAAGGTTTAATTAAAGGAGGACATCGAAGTAGTTCAGAAGCGGGCTGCTAGATATGTTAGCTGTAGCTTCGAACAACAGATAAGTGTTATGGAAATGCTGCGGGAACTCAAACGGTAATCCCTGGAGGGAATCTTTCCGAGTAGCACAACGCATAAAATTTAGAGAACCAGCATTTGATACTGAGTGCAGAACGATTCTATTACTACCAACGTACATTTCGGATAAGGACCATGCAGATAATATTAGAGAGATTCGGGTTCGTACAAAGGCATATAGATAGTCGTTTTTCCCTCGTTCTGTTTCCGAGTGGAACAGGAAAGGAAATGACTAGTAGGAGTACAAGGGAGCCCTCAGCCAAGCACCATACGGTGGCTTGAGGACGTTGTATGTAGATGTAGATGTCGGTGTTTTTAGAACTTTTCAGATTGGGATCACAACACTTCATCCCCAGAGGACGTGCACGTTCAACTTACTGCCATCTTTCGGACTTCGAAAGACATTGAATCATTGACATTACATGGTAATACGATATCTACATACATCACAGCTAATTTGCTGTGGTGCAATGATTCCAGAATGATTTGCGACGAGATGCTCTCGTAACGTCAGTGTGACAACGAGAGTAGGCACTTGTCCTTCATCTACATCTACATCTACATTTATACTCCGCAAGCCAACCAACGGTGTGTGGCGGAGGGCACTTTACGTGCCACTGTCATTACCTCCCTTTTCTGTTCCAGTCGCGTATGGTTAGCGGGAAGAACGACTGTCTGAAAGCCTCAGTGCGCGCTCGAATCTCTCTAACTTTACATTCGTGATCTCATCGGGTGGTATAAATAGGGGGAAGCAATATATTCGATACCTCATCCAGAAACGCACCCTCTCGAAACCTGGCGAGCAAGCTACACCGCGATGCACAGCGCCTCTCTTGCAGAGTCTGCCACTTGAGTTTGCTAAACATCTCCGTAACGCTATCACGGTTACCAAATAACCCTGTGACGAAACGCCCCGCTCTTCTTTGGATCTTCTCTATCTCCTCCGTCAACCCGATCTGGTTCGGATCCCACACTGATGAGCAATACTCAAGTATAGGTCGAACGAGTGTTTTGTAAGCCACCTCCTTTGTTGATGGACTACATTTTCTAAGCACTCTCCCAATGAATCTCAACCTGGTACCCGCCTTACCAACAATTAATTTTATATGATCATTCCACTTCAAATCGTTCCGCACGCATACTCCCAGATATTCTACAGAAGTAACTGCTACCAGTGTTTGTTCCGCTATCATATAATCATACAATAAAGGATCCTTCTTTCTATGTATTCGCAATACATTACATTTGTCTATGTTAAGGGACAGTTGCCACTCCATGCACCAAGTGCCTATCCGTTGCAGATCTTCCTGCATTTCGCTACAATTTTCTAATGCTGTAACTTCTCTGTATACTACAGCATCATCCGCGAAAAGCCGCATGGAACTTCCGACACTATCTACTAGGTCATTTATATATATTGTGAAAAGCAATGGTCCCATAACACTCCCCTGTGGCACGCCAGAGGTTACTTTAACGTCTGTAGACGTTTCTCCATTGATAACAAATGCTGTGTTCTGTTTGCTAAAAACTCTTCAATCCAGCCACACAGCTGGTCTGATATTCCGTATGCTCGTACTTTGTTTATCAAGCGACAGTGCGGAACTGTATCGAACGCCTTCCGGAAGTCAAGAAAAATAGCATCTACCTGGGAGCCTGTATCTAATATTTTGGTCTATTGGGTCTCACACGATCGCTGTTTCCGGAATCCATGTTGATTCCTACAGAGTAGATTCTGGGTTTCCGAAAACGACATGATACGCGAGCAAAAAACATGTTCCAAAATTCTACAACAGATCGACGTCAGAGATATAGGTCTATAGTTTTGCGCATCTGCTCGACGACCCTTCTTGAAGACTGGGACTACCTGTGCTCTTTTACAATCATTTGGAACCTTCCGTTCCTCTAGAGACTTGCGGTACACGGCTGTTAGAAGGGGGGCAAGTTCTTTCGCGTACTCTGTGTAGAATCGAATTGGTATCCCGTCAGGTCCAGTGGAATTTCCTCTGTTGAGTGATTCCAGTTGTTTTTCTATTCCTTGGACACTTATTTTGATGTCAGCCATTTTTTCATTTGCGCGAGGATTTAGAGAAAGAACTGCAGTGCGGTCTTCCTCTGTGAAACAGCCTTGGAAAAAGGTGTTCAGTATTTCAGCTTTACGCGTGTGATCCTCTGTTTCAATGCCATCATCATCCCGGAGTGTCTGGATATTCTGTTTCGAGCCACTTACTGATTTAACGTAAGTCCAGAACTTCCTAGGATTTTCTGTCAAGTCGCTACATAGAATTTTACTTTCGAATTCACTGAACGCTTCACGCATATCTCTCTTTACGCTAATTCTGACATCGTTTAGCTTCTGTTTGTCTGAGAGGTTTTGGCTGTGTTTACACTTGGAGTGAAGCTCTCTCTGCTTTCGCAGTAGTTTCCTAACTTTGTTGTTGAACCACGGTGGGTTTTTCCCGTCCCTCACAGTTTTACTCGGCACGAACCTGTCTAAAACGCATTTTACGATTGCCTTGAACTTTTTCCATAAACACTCAACATTGTCAGTGTCGGAACAGAAATTTTCGTTTTGATCTGTTAGGTAGTCTGAAATGTGCCTTCTATTACTCTTGCTAAACAGATAAACCTTCCTCCCTTTTTTATATTCCTATTAACTTCCATATTCAGGGATGCTGCAACGGCCTTATGATCACTGATTCCCTGTTCTACACTTACAGAGTCGAAAAGTTCGGGTCTGTTTGTTATCAGTAGGTCCAAGATGTTATTTCCACGAGTCGGTTCTCTGTTTAATTGCTCGAGGTAATTTTCGGATAGTGCACTCAGTATAATGTCACTCGATGCTCTGTCCCTACCACCCGTCCTGAACATCTGAGTGTCCCAGTCTATATCTGGTAAATTGAAATCTCCACCTAAGACTAACATGCTGAGAAGATTTATGTGAAATGTATTCCAAATTTTCTCTCAGTTGTTCTGCCACTAATGTTGCTGAGTCGGGAGGTCGGTAAAAAGGAGGCAACTATTGACCTAGCTCGGTTGTTGAGTGTAACCTCCACCCATAATAATTCACAGGAACTATCCACTTCTACTTCATTACAGGATAAACTACTACTAACAGCGACAAACACGCCACCACCGGTTGCATGCAATCTATACTTTCTAAACACCGTCTGTGCCTTTGTAAAAATTTCGGCAGAATTTATCTCTGGCTTCAGCCAGCTTTCTGTACCTATAACGATTTCTGCAACCGGGATAAGATCGTGGGATTGCTCTATTGGCCCTTACTAGCGGATGGATGGCAATAGTTGAAATCCAGCAGAGATTAGTGGCAGCATGTCACCACGAATCGGTGGAAACAGATTACTGGCAACAGAGACTTGCATGCTATAGCGCCAGCGTCAACTGGGGCAATGAGTCGTATCTGTGGCATTCAGCGATGAGTCCTGTATTTGTTTGTTGCGCTAAAACTGATGTCATTTTGTCCGTACATGACCTGGTGGGAGGCCACAGGAAGCAGTGATTCTTAAGATCTGTACCTCTCTTAGTCGTAGAATCTTGGAATAGGGAGATATTGAACACGAAAATCAAATTGATCCGGCAGTTGTTGGATGGAGGTCGAATACCCACCAGTATGTGAGAAGAAAAGTAAACCCTGTTGACATACCCTTCATGATGGTAACAAATTGCGTTTGTCAGCAGCATAATGCAAAACCACTCGTAGCAGTCCACATCAGAAATCCTTCGAAGAATCTATGGATCTTTGATTGGCCTGCCCAGTCACCTCATTTGTAACCCACTGGCTACGTCTACAGTGCGCTTGAAATAAATTTAATTTTATACCCGCCTCCAGTCAGCAATCTTCATTAAAAAACACACCATGTGTTTTAGACATGGCAAGAAGTCCTTCAAGATGACTTTCGGTGGCTGTCCGCTTCATGCGTAATGGAACTGATCAGCTGTCCTGCCTCTCTCTTCTCCTATCATAGTATATGGTATTTAAATTAGATTCATGACGCGATCCAACGGAAATAATTTTTATCTAAAAATAAAAACTAATCTCCTATTTTTCATAAATTGCGATAATACGTAAAAATAAAACATCATTTGTTACGAGATTAATTTGAAATGGTAATTATAATTTAAATTTACCTTCATTATTTCTATTTGCATGATTTACTCCGAAAACATTTGGCCAGAAGTAATAAATGTTATTAAACTCTTTGGTTGTTAAAGACCGGTGTATTTAATAATCTCTGAACTGACGCTTTATGCATCACTCTACTTGCTGATTTGAGTATAAAAGGCAATAGCAATTGAGTTATCGCGCAAGCAGTTGGAAGACGTCTGTCATAGGTCAGAAGACTGAAATGCGTGATGTATCTGTCATGAAATTGTGATGTTAAGGATTGGAAACCAAACTTTGAAACTATGTTGAAAAATTATTTGAAAAAATAAGAAGGGTGGATAAAAATTTATTACGCAGGAGATGCCTCATTTGGAGTGGTGCTTTACGATGTAACACCTTCCCTTTCCGGCAATGTATTTATGTCATTCAAATCACTTAAATCCAGTCACAGTCACATTGTTGTAACGACATTCTGTGATGTATGTGAAATTTTGTTAATGTAAGAGGTATCATGGATGATATGAGAAGAAAGGAACTTTGTTAAGTAGTAAATTTAAGACAGTGTATTGAGGTGTGGAAGAGGAAGCGGCTTTCGTATGAGGTAAGATATTAACGGCCAGCTGAGAAAATGGTGTTGCTGTAACTGTGCATCCCAGCACAGACAGGCGGCAGCAAGGGGAAAGTACCCAGCAGAGGCAACACCGGACAGAACGTTCTACGACATTCTAGAAAAGCCTCAGTCATTACGGACATCTTCGGAAGAGTGAAGAGAAAGCGACACTATGGGAGAAAATCGTCCAAGAGCCTTGAAAACTCAGTATACAGGATGGTCAGAAACAGTCTGAAAAGCTCGTGCGGCTGTTGCAGGATAACTTTTGCTGGGAAATAACTGTTAAAAAAATCGATACGTGGTGCCGTTTCAGAGTTAATTAGCACTGAAGTTATCCAATCAGCCCGTTGCGGTCGCAAATTTCAGCGTTCCGCCAGAGATATAGTCACCAAGTCTTGAGTTCTCGGTTGTTAAAGGTGAGTAAGCACTACAGTGTTTGTTCAAATGGTTCAAATGGCTCTGAGCACTATGGGACTTAACATCTATGGTCATTACTCCCCTAGAACTTAGAACTACTTAAACCTAACTAACCTAAGGACATCACACAACACCCAGTCATCACGAGGCAGAGAAAATCCCTGACCCCGCCGGGAATCGAACCCGAGAACCAAGGAGCAGGAAGCGAGAACGCTACTGTACGACCACGAGCTGCGGACTACAGTGTTTGTCTCTGGTAACAGCGATTAGTATCTGACATTTTCTTTTCTTCGGTCTGGTTTCCTAAAAGAGAAGAAGAGAGCGATACAAAAGCTGGACGTGGGACGGTAGTATGGATCGAACCCGAGTCAAAGGCTGAGCAGTCTCGTACTGTATTTAGCGGGCCACTTCAATTTGCGCGCGCAACGACCTGATTTTATAAATTAAATGATAATTAACTCGGAAACGCAGCCACTTACCGAATTTTTTTCTCAGCACAACCTACCCCGAAACAATATGACAAACCTTTCAGACTGTTTCCGACCACCCTGTATGAGTGGCTAGCACTCAGGGCCAAGTCAGTCAGTCACCTGAGTTAGAAGCAGGCGTTACCAGGAAGCGGTCGTAGTTAGCAGTCGTCAGGAGCAGTTGTACTGCCCTGAAGTCACTACAGAGTGACCGAGCGAGGTGGCGCAGTGGTTAGCACACTGGACTCGCATTCGGGAGGACGACGGTTCAATCCTGTCTCCGGCCATCCTGATTTAGGTTTTCCGTGATTTCCCTAAATCGCTTCAGGCAAATGCCGGGATGGTTCCCTTGAAAGGGCACGGCCGATTTCCTTCCCCATCCTTCCCTCACCCGAGCTTGCGCTCCGTCTCTAATGACCTCGTTGTCGACGGGACGTTAAACACTAATTTCCGCCTCCTCCTCCACTACAGAGTGACACTTGGGTGTTGGGTCTGAGAAGACTTAAACATTCGAGAGAGGACAACTGCGTTTCCGGTAAGTGTCCAGCAACAGTTGTTATCTTGAGTTCTCTGTCTGTTAAAGAAGAGTAAGCACTAGAGGGTTTGTCTTGGTAGCAACGATTAGTAATTGATATTTTCTGTTTATTAGGATATAAAGAGGAACAAGTGCAGTCTTGCACTTATCTTCTACTGTGAATAAGATATCTGATTGCATAGACTGCAACGAGTAATAGTTAACATGTTTTGTCTGTCAGAATATGAAGAAGAAGAAGTGCTATTTCGCACTAGTGTTCAATTGTGATTAAAGTATTTGACTGGGTATTGCTGGAAAGATTTGCAAACAAAGCGCTCGTCTCTGATAGCAAAAGGTAGAATTCAAGAACCAGTAGTTGCTGGAAAGGGCCAACATACAGAGTGTTACGATGAATTCATTGTATTGCAAATGTGGACAGCCACTGTAAGACATCTCCCCGAATAAGGTTAAGCTATTGGGAAAATAGAGTGTTTCCACATTTAATCCTGTACTGTTTGCGCCCTTATTTACTTCCAACGAATCACAACTTCTCGTCCGCGTTCCAGAATCACCGGTACAAGTATCCTAGAATACTTCCTCACTCACATTCCGTCGAAGGTAAGTCAGTAGACTACAACCCACAATGTCATCATCAAATTCCTGATTGCGCTACACAAGCCACATCTTCGCCCAAACTTGTGATAGAACATGTACCGCGATGCGACGATTAATTAAAATAATTTTTAGAACAGCGTGTACTATTCTCCTTTAGAGCAAGTCACAACGCACACCCGATTCGCTACCCCATTCCTGAAGCGCACTTTCTTCCCAACTACAGACAGTTGGATAGACTCGTGTGCGTAAGTGGTCGGTACGTACCTCTCTCCATATTTCGTCGCGAGCGAGTTGCTGGTTGCTACGGTCGCAGCGCGGGGTCTTGGGGTCCCAACCGGGCTTGGGTTTGCGCACCGAATCGTAGAAGGTCGAGGAGCCGCCCCTTCTGAGGATGGCCTCGTCGGGTGGTTTGTAGTTGTTGAAGTAGGATATGCGCTCTGGAAGGTCGGGCGGCAGCGGCGCGGCCTGTGGGCGCAGAGCATACCGCGGCACTCACGGGTTACTTCAAATACAGTTTCCATATACGTCTGTGCCTCAAAAGGACTGGGAAACTTTTAACGGACAGGAAAATCGTGCTACTGAAAGATTTAAGTCAAAACAATGCACTTGGAGCAGACGGCATTCACTCAAAGTTAATGAGGTCCTTTGGAAAATGTGAAGTGAGGAAACTATTCTACCTAGTATACAAGAAATATGAGGAGCAGTCAGATGAAAAGACAGACGGAAAAAGCACGTAAACTGGTTATTATTTCAAAATAACCCCCCCCCCCCTAACTGTTAATACATGTATCCAACTGTGAGACAAGGCGGTCGTTGCCTTCCTAGAAAAATGTTTCCTGCGGAACCGTGATTGCACGCAGGTGTGCATCTCTTCCTCCAAAGCAAATCGAAGGCCACGAAAGCATTCCTTCAGGAGTCCAAAACCATGGAAATGGTATCGTGAGAGGTCGGAACTGTATGGAGGATTTGTAATGGCTTATCAGCGAAACAGCTATAGCGTATTCGACAGAACCTTGACAACATGTGGGCAATTTTGATTTAGCAGTTATTTCCGTCCTACTTCAGGTGAGAACCACGATGACGCCTTTAACAAGGAAACGGTAGGCGATTCTTCTACTCTTATGTAGAGCCACCTAATTCTATGTGCCTTGATGTCGACAGCCTTCTTCCCCTTGTTTAATAAGTTTGTGGAAGAAATCTACAACGATTTTGTTGATCGTAACATCGATGTGACTATATTTTTTTCAAAACACAAGATCATATATGCAATTTAAAACATCCCAATGGAGATCTTTCCATTTGTTTGTTTTGTTTTACAATCACTTACCCTGGGTCCGTACGATCATCACTATGATGTGCGCTAAATGAAGATCTTTAAAGAATTCGGTATGGGAATGTCGTCGACAGAAGCTGTATATTTCAATTTGTCGAAAGAGAAAACATTCTTAACTTGTGCAAGGGCTCCCATACGATCAGGGTATGAAGTATTTTTAACAATTTGGAAGATTTGACAGTAACTATAACAAAAATTCTACCAGTTCACGCCCTGCTAAAAACGCACTAGAACCGACTTCTAAAAATTTTTCTTGAAAGAAAAACAATCGACTTCGCTTTATTTTTTCCTTTCTGTAAGAGCTACGGTGGCCGGCGGGGGGAGGGGAGTGGCCCTCTCTTGTCTTCGGTATCCCCGAGTATGGAGGTATTGGCGCCTTTGACGTGTTGGGGCACAGGACCTAGTTCAACGACACAGAAAACGTGTTTAGAAGAGATGAGTAGCTTCTCAGTACCATGCTTTAAAAAGAAACGAACTTCATACCCTAATTGTAAACATTTGGCCTACGTTCCCTATAGAATACGTGAGGAAAAAGAAATGTAAACATTACGCTATAGCTAAGATTACTATAACGATATTTAAAGTGTGCAATGATGATTATACTAGCTGTGTGTTAACGTTTTGGTTGCTAAGCACTCCCACCTTCAAGACGCTCCGTTCGATAGTAAGGGAGATATATGTAGTTAATCGAAAATCATTGTAGCAGAATATTACCGAGAAATTTGTTCTGAGTGGTGTTAAAATACCTAGGCAGTCATGTAGTATAGTAGCAGAGGAGGGTGTACTCAGAAAAAGTTCACAGACGTTTCTGAAACACGTACGTTTATTTGTGAAATTTTTCCTTTTATCGATCTACATTAAAGCTAACAACACGTTTTCGATTACATTAATGGTGGTGAGGGATAAGAAAGCGAAAATGCTATGACCGACTTTCAATAACCTAAGGGTACGGTATTCTGTCGAAATTTGTTCGTGATGTAACATAAATGTATTTTCGAAAACAGATAAGCTTAGATTAGACATAACTATCGACCCACCACGGATAGCATCACTTACCTGGCGTAGCAGTAATAAATTTTACACCCCAACTTTTCTCGTGAATCAGTCTGTCTATTAATGAAACACGTATCAAAACCCTACGGTTGTTCCTGGGGTTAGCCTTCACACACTGACAGCAAAACGCTGCTAATGGCTTTATTTCATCGTAGTTAAACCAATTTGAAAGGAATTTTGGTAATTTCCAAGAATGATTGCCTATCGAAGTTGGAGGGCTCCAAACGATACATATCGAAGTTGCGATAGTAAATCGATTATCGAAGTCTCGTGGCGCGCGTTACGAGTATGTTTCAAGTTGTTACTACAGCAATGCCAAAAGAGAAGCGTTAGAGAAGCAATTGTAAATTGAAAGGAGACACTTGCCTTACTCGTCGTCGGTGTTATCGTCTTGTGACAGTCCGCGTGATGTATTAGCTGCAGGGACAATTCTTTTTTTCCCGTAACCAGGGTGAACTCTGTCAATATCGCGCAGGAATATCGGCAGAGTGTCGCATGCGTCGACTTTCCCCTGCAAATGCAAGTTGTGAAAGTATAGATACTGGAACAAACACAGTTCGTCTCTGTCCTGGACGCCCTTCTCTTTTTATGGTAGACTTGACAGACTTCCACAGCCGTTCTATATTCTGGCTACGTACACTGGCGTCATCTGAAGAGACAAACTCTACAGAGTGTTTCACGAATTCGTGCTCGAACCCTTCAGCTTTGAGAGTCTGGTACGACTGAAACCCATCTGTGATGAATTTTGTTCCAGGCAGTATGAAATGTTTTATGAGACCCACTAAAGTCACCTTGTTTCGGGAAAATACCATCACAATGAAACACTTTCGTCTCCCTTTCTATCCCATAAAAAACCCAAATATGATCTACTTCACTTTAACAAGGTCGTCCTCTCTGACTCCGTCTATCAATAAGAGAATCGTCTACTTCTACTACTTTTTTTAGTCCACCAATTGGCACACTGTCATTCGTCACTATCACGTAGCACACTTCTCGGCAAAACCCGAAGTAGTCACACACGGTATTTGCCGATAACTCCGTTTCTGATGCTGTGGTTTCCAACGTGTAATCTCGAATCCAGCACGACATAAGAATTACGCTGGTCTGAATCGATAATTTGGAGGACTCGAACCACGTAGTTTTCCTGATGCTGGTTCGCTTTCCGCAAAGTCCGCAATGAAATTGCAACAGAATCTCAGCGTCCACACTCCATTTACGGAGTGTCACAGACTTCGCAGCACCACAATCAACACAGTCCCTCCTTTCCTCGTCCGGCAGAAGTCCATATTTCTGGCAAAAAGTCCAACATTTGTCTATGCCGGATATGCATGGAATTAGAGTTTTCCATGTGAGGCAATCCGCAGAAGAAACTTGAGAAGCAGCACACATTACACTCGCTATGAAGAGAAACTGTGTCGATTTCCCAATGGAATCACAAACAATTACGGCGGGGATGTAGTGTACTCGAACTGAAGAAAAAACGCAAAACTGGTAAAAAGGACGGTCAGAAATAATTCATCATAACGCGCGCCACGAGACTTCCATAATCGATTTACTATCGCAACTTCGATATGTATCGTTTGGTGCCCTCCAACTTCGATAGGCAATCATTCTTGGAAATTACCGGAATTTTGATATATAATTTATGCAGACCTTTCTCCTAAATCAGTCTGTTAGTTGAAATTAATCTTCACGTACAGTCAGAAAAAACACGACGGTGACTTTAATTCATAACATGTACAGACACAACGTCTACAAATGCTGCCTAGAAAAGATGAATGATACAACCCGATATTAAATTAGCTACTTTAAAAGAAAATTGAACAATAATATTTGTTACGTCTATTTACTTACAATCTGGGCTCTCTCTAACTTCTCCCAGATTTGTTGGTAGTAGCGATAAACCAGATTTGGGTGGTACCAGTATGCCATCTTGCCTTAAAAATATTTTCTGAAATTGTTGAAATCGTTTCTATAGAAACGCGTATCTCAGACAAACAGCGGCGTTGCCTCCCTACACCGTAGGCCCACATGACGTTGTTTCTTATGTCGGTCTCTTTTGATGTGCAAGACCATTCAATGTTCACGATCAAATGAAAGCGTTATTTCTTATCGTTATCGCAATTTCCTCCTTAAGTTATTTAAAGCATCTCCATCCGGTCCAGTCGACAAACTTTTATCTCATATTCTCACGCGCATCTTTTATATAAATTTCCTCTTTTTTCCACACCGAGCGAGACGGCGCAGTACTAAGACACTGGACTCCTATTGGGGAAACGACAGTTCAAATCCCCACCCCGTCAAACAGATTTAGATGCTTCTGTGGTTTCTCTAAACTCTTAAGTGCTGGAATTATTCCTTTGAAAGTGCACATCCGATTTCCTTCTCCATCCTTCCCAAATACGAGATTCTGTCCCATCCCTAATGACCATGTCGTCGACTGGAGGTTAAATCATAATATTTCTCCAGTTTCTTTGCATTACTCTTTTTTCTTCTTATCATTACTTTCTTATCTGTTGCAGGCCGCGATGGCCGTGCGGTTCTAGGCGTTTCAGTCCGGAACCGCGGGACTGCTGCGGTCGCAGGTTCGAATCCTGCCTCGGGCATGGATGTGTGTGATGTCCTTAGCTTGGTTAGGTTTAAGTAGTTCTAAGTTCTACGGGACTGATGACCTAAGATTTTAAGTCCGATAGTGCTCAGAGTCATTTTTCTTATCTGTTCATCTTGTGACTTATTGGCTTTTTTATTCCCTTTGTATCTCCGACAACATCGTAAGGTAATTCTTGAGAAATGACAAACTGAAGGCTGCTCTTACCTAATTAACTAAAATAATGCTTAGTTAAAAGAAACAAACAGTACTTCCTTGTATTTACAACAATCACCGTTCCTATTCGGTTGTAAGTGTTCTTACATGTTGTTTCTTCATAACCATTATCTTTGCAACAACCCCATCGGGAAACATGACGTATGAGCGTTGTTGCATTATATAGTTTGTCTGAACTGTTTAGGATTATACAGATAGTAGGGGCTTAAAACTGAGTACTCTGAGATAGTAAGTTTTAGTCAGAAACGTTTTAGGATCTTTATTGAGACCGAAACGAGACTTTCAGTACTATTTCATGAGAGTTATCCATTCACAATTTGAGGGCGTGTTCATATCACGCAAATCACACCGTACGTGATCAGAACGACAACTGTATATCTGAGTTTCTGCCAACGTAACAGTATTTTTGCAGTCGAGTACGGCAGGAACCAGGCTAGAAACAGCAAATAGGTTTCTGC
This sequence comes from Schistocerca nitens, assembly GCF_023898315.1. Classification (NCBI taxonomy): domain Eukaryota; kingdom Metazoa; phylum Arthropoda; class Insecta; order Orthoptera; family Acrididae; genus Schistocerca; species Schistocerca nitens. The sequence continues at coordinate 509,341,093 of NC_064619.1, read as the reverse complement.
GTAAACGCCTTTAGGCAAGAGTTGACACTACCTAATGGATCAGTTCTCGTCTGCAATTCCCTTTAGGAAGCGACCTGCGACAATCGCTAACGGACTCACAATTGTTCCGGATGCTTGAGTACAAGGTACCGCTCTGTAGAGATTATTATTGGATCTTGAAGTCAGATATCGGCCTGAGTTAATCCAACAAACAGTTTGGGTTCAAAATGGTTCAAATGGCTCTGAGCACTATGGGACTTAACATCTGTGTTCATCAGTCCCCTAGAACTTAGAACTACTTAAACCTAAATAACCTAAAGACATCACACATCCATGCCCGAGGCAGGATTCGAACCTGCGACCGTAGCGGTCACTAGGTTCCAGGCTGAAGTGCCTAGAACCGCACAGCCACACCGGCCGGCCATACAGTTTGGGATTGATCTGTTTCTTTCACCAGTGTAATGTAAAGAGTGTTGCTTAGTATGAAGGGCTTTGTTCAGTCCGTAGTGCAACCACGTGTATCCATAGTTTGTTGTTCTTAGTTTTCCACAAGCCTCTTAGTTGCTAATATATTCACATATCAGCCCGCGATGTTAACTCCAATTATCGGTATTTTTAAGCTAGTAGCCGATGTCTTGGAACTTGGATCATTTGTCTGTTATAAGCGTGGGTACCGATAGCGAGCGAAAAGATGTACTGTTTGTCCAACTGCGCGAGAGCAGGTTCAGCATTACCTCAGGAAACAGGTTGACAGCGCGCAAGTGTTTTATTTACTACTTTGAGCTGTTGGTAGCAGTGTTATCATTAATCCCTTCTTCCTAGTGCCGTGCTGTGTGTGCCAGTTCCTACTCCTCGTACATGACTAGTGCGTGAGAAATGGATTGTAACTTTCCTGTGGAGCACATGACAGGTGAAACAGGCCATAAGTTGATCCTTGTTGGACGAAATTAATTTCTGAGAGATGGAGAAACACAAGGTGTAGTAGTGTGGAGATGTACAGTAAAAACAGGTAAGTCCTTATTTAGTTAAGGATACTTCAAACCAAATTCTGGTTAGTAATTAAGGCCAGGTTTTCATTCAATTGAGCAAAAAATGGGGCAGGGTTGAAATTTCTTTGAGACAAAAATGGTTCAAATGGCGCTGAGCACTATGAGACTTAACTTCTAAGGTCATGAGTCCCCTAGAACTTGGAACTACTTAAACCTAACTAACCTAAGGACATCACACACATCAATGCCCGAGGCAGGATTCGAACCTGCGACCGTAGCGGTCGCGCGGTTCCAGACTGTAGCGCCTAGAACCGCTCGGCCACCCCGGCCGGCATCACCCGTGTTAGATTACCACATGTTGCTGTGGCCAGGTTAAATTTATTCTGAACTGATGAAGTGGAGAGACTCGTGGAACGTGCTGTTTGCGTACAATAATACGACAGGAAGCAGCAGGGCCATTATTATCAAACAGTCACTGCTTGTGTTAAGCAATATTTATCAGCTTGCACAGTTTAAATACAATAGAACATAAATTTCACAACCTCACAGGAGCACAATAAAAATTCTTAAAACCCTGTCGACATCTGCATAACAAATGTATAAAACATTAAGAAAATTTCTGTTGGTTTAAATACTAAAATACAATCAAAACTTGCCAAACTCTGGACCAGCAAGACTATCTTGTACAATGACTTGTCTTTTGCAATATAAATTCATACGAAGGTATAACAGTAAGGCATAATACAGTATAAGGCACACAAATAACTATAAGGCAACTTCTAAATTTTCAACGCTCGACAATGAAGACACCAGGCACACGAACTTCAGACTACGGAATAATCCATTTTATGCGAGTACAAATAGGCACTAATTAAATAACAAACAATTAAAAAAATTCAGTACCTCGGCATCTAAAGAATCCCTGAGAACATATGCGTATGAAACCCACCTGTACAAAAATTAAACTTCACAGTCAACGTACAAGTTACAAATATGATACAAATGATTGCTACGAGAATACACAGTTATTAAGGCGGAGCTTCCAGCAATCTGATCGGGCGCTAATTACAGAGTGACCCAGTTTTACAGGTTTAAATGCATATTTCGAGCGAAAGATGCATCCGCCAAGGCGGTGGATGAACGAGTTACAAAGCTTAGCGACCTGACAGAGCCAGAAACAAAGAGAACAGCAGTACTCAACTTAAGGACGAGATTGAGACAGAAGGCCAGGAACATGGAGCCCAGTCGCACTACACACAGTTACACTGGCAACGGCCTAGTCGTCAAGCCCCGTTGCCACGTCCCACCGTATTGGACGCAATACACTGCGCTCCGGCAACTGAAACATAAATCAACTACAACAGCACACTAACTGCACATTCATATTAAATAAGAGAAGAAACCTAACATTAAAACAGGAAAGCTCGCCAAATTTTATTGTTTTAATTCAACACTTAAGAATCCATTTAAACACTGCAATACACCCATAAATAAGATTGTTCTTTGAAACGTAACAGCAAAAGCTGAGTATTGCTACACCCACCAGAACTGCACTTCCATGGAATCTCATGTCGTTTTACGCGACAACTTAGTATTTCGTTACTCGTTAATTAAGGTGAAAATTTTGGTACTTAATGACCAAGTTTGCAACAATTTTAGATATAACACCACTCAATAATGAGGAGCTCACCGTATTTCCTTACGTATAGCTGCAGGTCCTTCTTCAAGTGGTAGGAAACTAAGATGGAAATCCCAAGCTCCGTTATCATGACACGTGCGACATAACTTTGGCATATCAGACTCGTCTCTGAACACATTAGTTGACCGTTAACAAAGATACCTATAAGCACACAACTGTACCTGTTTAAATCAAACACACACCATATGCCCAGGCGAACGGTTAATGTCAGGCAATGCTGCGGCAAGCTCTTCTTCTCAACATACACTGTGTGGCGAGAAAAGCTAAACACCACGCGTCGTGTCGGAACCCAAAAACTTCGAGCTGTCTCCGGTCGCAGGCACTCCAGTAACACCACGCACAATGATCATGCACACCAAGTAAGGGCCAACCTCCCGACCGTGTTGTAACCGCAACCAACAAACGACACAGTGAGGGCCGGTGCCTCGACGCTGCACACTTAAATAGCCGAACCCGCGATGAACAACTGACTCGCGGCAGGCCAGCGCGAAATTTGTGGCAGAGATGACACTACAAGAAAGAGGTACTGACGCCAGCCGAGCAATGTATCAACTAGCACCTTCAGAGATCTATCTCTTAGTCATTTCACAACCCTTGCTTTTTTTGCATTTTTCACAAAAGTTTCTGCATTTTATTAAATGTTGGACTTATTCATCGTGGGCATTCCATGCCACGTGTCCCTTGTTTTATATCCGTCTGCAAATGCAATAATCCTTCCCATAATAGATAAATCATGCATGGAACGAATACCTACATGCTTAACGAATTTCTTTTCGTTTTCAAAAAAAAATGGTTCAAATGGCTCTGAGCACTATGGGACTCAACTGCTGTGGTCATTAGTCCCCTAGAACTCAGAACTACTTAAACCTAACTAACCTAAGGACATCACACACATCCATGCCCGAGGCAGGATTCGAGCCTGCGACCGTAGCAGTCGCACGGTTCCGGACTGCGCGCCTAGAACCGCGAGACCACCGCGGCCGGCTTTTCGTTTTCGATTCATAGATTTTTCTTCATGCTTTGATTACCACAGTACTCGTTCTCTCCCTGCTTACTCTCCGATTGGCTTAAATGTGTTGGTTTATGAGATTTACTATCACCCGCTTGACTGTGTGGATATGTGCGAGTAATTCATGTTGTTCTGGTACCATTCCACCAATTCCAGACCTATCTCGGACAAAAGTGTAGCCATCTTGAAGATGGAACCTTTGAGTCCATTGTCTCTTGTTTTGTTGCCGATGGTAAGGGAGCCTTTGTTGAATTAAAAACTGTGAGAGAGTGTTAAGAGTAAATCACTGTGTTTTGAGAACCGTGTTCATACGTCAGAAACTTTATTCCCTTTCTTGTGAATATATTTGGCAGTTTCATACTTTCCATCCTTAAATAACTGCCATTTTTCGTAATTAAAAACCCCATCTTTCCTTGATGCCTAATACGATTCCAAATTAGATCTGTTCAACCAACTCCAATGACGTGGTTAGCATGTTAATGTTTTTGGAAAGGGGATGAAATATATTTATATAGTAAAGAACTCCAGGCCAACCCATGCATTGTCACTTCCCTGTGAGCTTATGTATTAATATGCCTGAGTTTCCCGTTTCTCTTGTAAGCCGTATTAACACTTTTGTTAGGTCTATTCAATGTTATAAGCTATATAATCCCGATAAAATCAGTAGATCGTGAACACAACGTAAACGTAACCGTAGAACCTTTTTTTCTTCTTTCCTGTGCAAGGCATTCATGCCTACGATTTATTTGATGAATATCCATCGCAAATTCTTTTTAAACACCAACATAAGCAATGTAAACCTCATGGCCATAACTTACACTCATTACAATTTGCCAGCTGACGCCCATCTGGTTCAATGTATGTCTTACAATGGCATATCAGACTCTGTCGCAGTCTTTTTAACATGTCTTTCGTTTGTTGTACATCGAGACATGGTGCAAGGGTCCTACCACTTACTTCCTCCTCAGTTTCTACTGGGCTATCACAAACCACTAACTCCATGTAACTCCACAGGAAAAAAAAATTACTGTGGACATATCTAGATGATTCCAAAAACTGAAACTGTAATTTGTATTGTAACTGGCACGTGAAGTACCTCAGTATACATGAGTGAAATCGTAATTGTTTGATTGTTTAACATCGACTTCCTCAAATGTTTCCCGGCAAAAATGCAGACCTCTGCCGAGTGAAACATTAATCCCTTTTCTGCACTCATTTCCATTTTTTTATTTTACAATAAAAAGTCATCCACAGACTCAGCGATTGCATACAGCTGTTCGGTGAACCAATTCATACAACACTGCCTCTGTACAATTAAAATTAGAAATAACCTTGGTTATAGCCACATTCTATCTAGTAGGCTATGCTACATGGTGAATGCAAATGTACTTGGTCATAGTGACTGCTATCACTGCAAGTAGCAACTAGTTCTAGTACGCATTCTGTAATGGCACAAATTACAAATCTGTTGCTAAACTTGGCAAATTTTATAAACTAATTCTTGTCACTAGACCTGACAATGTCGACTCGTTTAAAGTGAACGCAGTCAACTGAAAGTGCATCTAACTTTTTTTTGGGATACAAATAACACAGACACCGATCACATACCGCCATGGATATGGCTTCTAATTCTACTATGTACTGAACTTGAAAGGTTGTTTTATCCAACTGGAATAACGTATGTCTGTATTGGTGAACTGCATGCCGGCCGCTGTAGCCGAGCGGTTCTAGGCGCTTTAGTCCGGAACCGAACTGCTGCTACGTTCGCAGGTTCGAATCCTGCCTCGGGCATGGATGTGTGTGATGTCCTTAGGCTAGTTAGGGTTAAGTAGCTCTAAGTATAGGGGCCTGATGACCTCAGATGTTAAGTCTGTAACCTCTCCACAGAAATTTTATAATTGAAAATGGACCATGAACCATGCGTAAACTCCCCACAAAATTAATAATTAAATGAATTTTTCTAATATTATAACCTCTGAATAAAATTTGCTCCCATTTATAATCTGTGTGCGGAAATGCATTCACATTTAATGTAACCTCAAAATTCTTTTCTCATTTAATGTTAAGTTCGAAACAGAAAAATTCCTAAACATAAAAATAATAAAAAAATTTAGTAACCTGATAAATTTTATGAGGACAGCAGCGCTGCCCTTCGGCCCTGTATTCTGAATAAAAAAAGCAGCAAAAATTCTTACCTCAATAAAAACTGCAAATATATCTGCACTTAAGTAGAAATTTTTCGACACAGCTTCGTGCAATGCTGGCGTATATTTTTTTTTATTCTTGGAAGGAATGATCATGCATTGGAAATATTCCTTAAATTGGAACGAATGCTTTTCTTTAAAAAAGTTACTTTATATTGTAAAAATTATTATTGGGGCATTTTTTGGAACAAATTAAATGACAATTAACATACATTTTTAGATATGTGCAAGGCTGCTTCTTTACCTTCTACAACAATACTCATCCTGCAGAGTCCTAACCAGAGTCCCGAGCAGAGCAGACAGCAGACACGCGCCGACTCCCGCCGACTCACGCAGACTCGCGCAGACAAGCGCAGACTAGCGACAAGCAACAACTAACGACATACTACTTTCTGGTCAGAGACTCTGCCATGCCTCGCCCATCGCCGGCAAAGCATACGTCTTACATAACCCTCCACTGGGGGGGGGGGCAAAAATTTGGCAGCGATGGTGAGTCAATTGGACTTGCCATGAGCAACAAATTTTTCTTAATTAACTAACTTTACAATCACAGAATATATACATATATATATAGGTGCAGAACATGAAATAAAATATAGTGCACATGCACTGAGTACAGAACATATCAGGCAGTGACAAAATGTATACACAATGAGTACAAAACATATTAACAAATGGCAAAAGTGCACACGCACTGTAGTAGTGAACATATCAGGAAATCACAAATGTATAGGCAATGAGTACAAATCATATTGACAAATGGCATAAAGTGCACACGCACTGTAAAACTCTTTAGCATTTTAACATAACATATCATGGAGTGAAATAAAGTGCACACGCACTGTATAAGTCTTTATCATTTTACAAGAATTTAAACGCATTGTATAAGTGTTTACCATTTTACAAGAACTAGGAAAGGAATGGGAAGGATTGCATCATGGTTGTAGCACTTTAGGTTGCACGAAGCTGCACTGAAAGTCCATATCTCTCTACAAAAGCACAACACCAACTGAGACAATCTAAAGTTCTTTTCCTTGAAGCATTAATCAGTGTATCCAAGACACTGAAATGTCGTAGTAATATTCCATGTTATCATTTTGGCAGTACACTAGGTACACCAAACAGTGGGACCATAATAACATCTCCATCGCTCAAGGTGGTGGACAGCATGTCGTGTCAACACCACGTTCTTGTAAAGTACACCAACGTAGAATTAGTGCAAAAACCAAATATAGTGCTCCATGATCATGAGGATAGACAGGACAAACGGATATTGCAGTAATTTCTGGTAATTAGGTCAGAAGGTGAAGGACATTAAGTCACATACTAGTCTTAATTGAGAATTACACTAGTCTAACAACTGATTTGAGTAATTGGTGGCACTCATCGCCCAGTTACTGAACATTTCTGTACCATGTATGAAGTATTACAGAATAATGTTCATAAATTATCTGTTTACAGAGAACATTGGCACTCATTGGCCAGTTACAAACCATCAGAAGTCATCATTCAAAACAGGAGCTAATGAATGGCATAGTATTAACATAATTCGCTTAGTTATAGTAATCACTGGCACTCATTGCCCAGTTACAAAACATGTAGCAAGTATTGAATAGTACAAAACATTTTTCATCATTCAAGTGACATACGACACATTTAAGATAATTATTGGCATTCATTGATCAGTTACAAACCATCAGAAGTCATCATTCAAAAAGAGAATCAATTATTGGCATAGCATTTATAGAGTATAACAAAATATTATTTACATAAATTATTGGCATAATATTGATGCATTATTACAAAGCATCATTCAGTATTACTCAGAACTGATCATTCCAGTGACATAGGACATATTGAAAATGTAACATACTGTAACTATTATTCAAGGTCTGTGATTAGGAACATCACTTAAAATTACTCAGAACTTCCCCACGCCCTTTTTTTTTTTTGTGCTGGCAATGCATTGCGTTGAGATCGATAAGTAATTACTGGGGCATAACAATATTTGCTTTTGAGTTATTGCTGCAAATGAAGATGTGGAACGTCATTCGTCATGAGTCAACTGTAGCAAGGTTATGAAACAAGTAGAGTATATGTGATCACATTCATAAATGACACAGGTTTAATGACCAACTGCTTATAGCACATTAATTTCATGAATAATTTCTCCTGCAAAAAATACAAAATGGATTATTAAACTGAAAGAAGAAACGCATATTATGCTGAAAAGTAGTGAACTTCGAATTAACAAGTAGTGAAATGTGTGTAAAATATGTATGTTCTATAGCTGTCCTTTCCAAAACCTTCAGTCATCATACCATGCGACATAAGACACACTGTCAAAACGAACTGCAACAAATACTTAAATAACTACATAGCATAAATACATAAACTTCAACATTATCTTCATCTGCAAAGAAAAAATCATTATCCATATCATCATAACTCCATTATTATCATCACCTATAAAGAAAAACTTCATTATCCATATTAGCATATTCTTCATCATTATTCATCACCATTCATTATCATCTGCAAAAAAGTCACTTCATTATTCATTATACAACTATTCCTTATTTCTAGCATATTTCATCACTACAACTAAGATGTGTACTTGTGTCTGACAGCCTGCATCAATCGCCTCGTATTCTGAAAGAAAAAATTAGTTAAGACTGCTATCATACGATGTGTATAGTATATTCTTGTTAATGCTTGTTAATTCTGATCCATTTACTCTTCGTCACGAGGTATTGCATCTTCTTTCGTTCATTCCGAAGGTGAAATTCCCATTTCTGTTTAATTTATTTCTTTTACACGTTATTGCTTTCTGAAAATGATGAACAAAGATTAATGTCTTGCATTTAAATCATATACCCACTAAATAAAAACTGGTTTATAGTAACATAATTGAGCATACAGCATAGCATGACAGAAAACGTAATATGTCAAAAAACATAAGACAGTGTGCAGGTGCAAAAAAATGTACACAGAGTATCACAATGTAGCAGCAAAAAAAAAAAAATGTAAAATAGTCACGATGTTGAGCTATCATAAGGCAAAAATGTCAAAGTCAACTGGTGTTTGTTATATCTTAAATATTTCATAGTGCATACAAACAAAACAGGAAAACAATCATACATACATGAAAAATGGAAAATATGCACATAACGACAAGAAAGGTGACATTCTTTGTGTTCAGCTTGTATGTTGTGTAGTTAATAGAGGCGAGAATTGTAGACTTTAATGGAGAGAATTTGATAAAATTAATATGTCACTAGATAGAATTGTATAATTATTCATGAAATATGTAAGTTTATCTGGAAAAATGTGCACGGTCTGATGTGTAACGACAAGAAAAGCGACCTGCTAACCTTACCTGACCGGGCACTTGCCAAGAAGAAATACAATAATCATCAGTAAGTATTCATGTGAATATAATTGCATAAGTGGTCATAAAAAAAATTAGGAAATGGCATTACTGTGTGATAAATCATAAAGTATGTTCATTCAATAAAAGGTTTGATGTTGGAGACGTGGTGGTTCCCTTTGGTTTTTCTGGTTTTCAAAGTTTCGACGTGTACTACATTGGGGTGAGGAATGCTGCGAATTCGATGTGGACCTGCGTATAGAAGCTCAAATTCACTGCATCTACTCTTTCCTCTGTTGGATAAATAGTGTGTACGTACTAATATCTTCTGTCCAATGTGAAAATCACGGCGTGTACAAACCTGTTTTTGCTGTCTTCTCCGGCGCTCTGCGGCACGTTTGATGTTGTTCAGCGCAATGTCAATTATTTCATGGTGTCGTAGTCGACGAGATGTAGGAAAGGTTACTAATTCTTTAATTTTGTTAGGTGGTTCAAAATTTTTCACTATAACAGACGGAGATAGCATAGTAAATTCATTTGGTATGGAATTAATTACATCCTGGAATGAGAGTATGTATGTGTCCCAATCAATATGTTTTTTATGGCAGTATATTCTACACAGTTTACCAATTTCTTTCATTAATCGTTCACAAGGGTTCGAAGAAGCATGGTACCTGGATATATAGATCGGAGAAATGTTTCTAGCTCGTAACATACGTGTCCATATAGTAGATCGAAACTGTGATCCATTGTCGGAAATTACTTTCAACACATGCCCTACATGAAATAGAAAATATTTTACAAATGCTTTCGAAACAGTTTTAGCAGTAGCTTTGCGTAACGGAGTGAAGGTAACAAATTTTGAAGTGAGTTCAACAGCGACAAAGATGTAGCAAAAACCTCTATTAGTTCTGGGAATCGGACCAAAAATGTCTACAGCAGCCATGTGTCTCAATTTAACAGGTACAATGGGATGTAATGGAGGAATATGTGAAGTCGTATCTGACTTAGCTTTCTGGCAGATTTTACATGACGCTAAAACTCGTCGAATACGTTTCTCCATGTTGGTAAAATAACAGTTCTGTCTCAGTATAAGAAAACATTTTCTGGCTCCGTAATGTGCGTAACTTAAATGAGTATACCGGATTAATTTGTTAACAAGTTCGTCAGGAATGCATAATAACCAATTGTTGCTGTCAGGATGAGAGCGGCGAAACAGAATGTTATTGTGTACACTGTAATGGTTTCTAATAGTAACATTATTCCTATCTTGCCAAAGGTGTTTTATTTCTTTCCGTACGTTGTCTTTACTCTGCTCTTGTGCTATGTCTTGTAATGACGACGAAATGAAATTTTCAAATGCAACTTGTTGAATGTACATGACGCTGAAATTTGCTTTGCCGAAGTTGGTTGCGATGTCTTGCTGATTGTTGTTAAGAGAACGGGATAGTGCGTCTGCTACAATATTTTGTGTGCCGGGAATGTGAACAATTGTAAAATTAAATTCCTGCAAATAAAGTTTCCATCTACTTAATCTGTCGTGTGTAAATTTAGCCGAAAGTAAAAATTGTATCGCTCTGTGGTCTGTGTAAACGGTAGCATGTCTTCCATAAAGTACACTGAAAATTGTGCTCATTATTTTTACATCTGTCATGATAGTCATTTCTATACGGTCCATTGAGATAGGAATTGAAATAGTGTGTTTTCTGTATGTAGTTATTTCCTTGTTGCTGTGCGTTACTATTTGTTGGAGCTGCGCTATACGTGCAGGCGGCGAAACATTAAAGCTTGGTTGACCTTGCACATTACATTGTTGGTTAGGTATGCTAACCGGTTAGTTTTGTTGCTGTTGCGGAGAAAAACCTCTATTGTTACCAAAATGTGGTACCTGTTGCTGATAATTTGACACATACTGATGATTAAAATTTTCTCTGATATTAAAATTACGCTGGTAGTTGTCATTTCTGGAGCGTCTAATGATAAATGTCACTTTTGGTAAAACTTGTCGTAGCAGGTTTTCTTTACACTTTTCTTAATTCTAGGTAGAGCGATAGTTGAAGAGCTGTTTTAATAGATATAAATGATAGTAGAAGAGAAGGCAGCAGTGCAGAAAACTAAAGATGAAATAGCACTACTACAGCTTGGGGCCCTGTGCACGCTACGGCACATATTCATTAAAGCGTAATGAATCCCCTGAGGTCAATTACGCACTACAAATAAATTTCAGTTTCTGTGTTACAGGCAACGGCGGTAAAAATTCAAAAGCAAATTGCTGTATCCATGCTAATTCTAGTTTCTGCATTACAGGCCAAGCTGGTGAAAGTACAAAAATAAATCGACGTATCCAGTTCAAGGCGTGTACCTGTGTTCTGTCATTTTTAAATACTTTAAATTTTCTCACGGATAGAAAATGTTTGTAATCAAAATTATCGTCTCTGTACGTCTGAACAGGTTCAGGATTGTATGAGAATCTATTTGTCTGTGATTTTTCGGAATCTAAGTCACGTACTCTCTGTAAATTACCTAAATTATACTGGCTGTGTGAGTCTTACAAATGTTTGCAAAGTGGCGTATGCTATGACGTGTTATTGACTGAAATATTTTTTATCTCTGTCACTTCTTGCTGTAAAGTTGACAATTTTCTACGTAATGTATTATTGGACGAATCTATCTCGCTGATCGTCTGCTGTAAATTTTGGAATTCAGGTGTTTGATTAAACGAAATCGGTGAAGTATCGTCTGATTTGGTGTCATTATTTCTTTCAATAACGCCAATACGACTGGCCAATTCATCATATTTTTCAGTCAATGTTTTTACCTGATCATCGTTTTTAGTGACACAAACATTAATTTGTTTTTGTATTTTACGTGTGGTTTCGTTCAATTTTTTAACGTTTGCTTTGATGACGTCGGAATCCTGTGGTAGTTCTAATTGCTCAAGTCTGTCGGTCACTGTCTGAAAGACTACTGTGTGTGTGTCTCTTTTTGTTTTAAGATCGGAAATTTCATCACACAATTCGGTGTTCAACTGTTTGATAGTATTAATTTCGTTTGATACTGTAGCAATATTGTTATCTACGTATGTTTTTGCTTTCGTAAACAATTTACGTTTATCTTCCTGTCTCTGAGCAGTAATTGTTTCCATGACTTGTCGTTTTACTTTATTTTGTTCCTGTATGAATTTACGGTAACGCGTTTCACTGTTTTGTAGGTGATGATTAAAACGTTCATCAATTTGACTGTTCTGTTGGTCGAATTTCGCGGCTACTTTTGCATCCAGTGCGCACGAAAGTTCTGCTGACATTAATTTAAACTCCTCGCGTAACTGTGTTGTGTTTTCAGAGCATTGTTTAGCGACTGCAATAATTTCGTGTCTAAGTGATTCTGTTGCAGCTGTTTGCGTATTCCTTAATTCTTGAGCAACAGATCTAATTTCTTCACTACTTTTCCTAGCACAAGCCTTAATTTCTTCACGTAATTGTTCTTTTGTATCATGACATTGCGCGGCAACGGCTGTAATCTGTTCACTAAGTTGTTTGTTGTGTTCACTAAGTTGTTTGAAATTTTCATTAAGCTGTTTGTTCTGTTCACTAAGTTGTTTGTGATTGTTCTCTTGTCTTTCATTCTGTTGTAGCGATATTGCCATAATTTGATCCAAGCCAATATTGCCTCCTCTATTCTCGGTACTGTTTGATTGCGTACATGCAATTGTCACGTTTTGTGTAACCATTTGGTCATTCTGTGATTCTCGAAAAGGTTTCCCAATCGGATGTGCACAGTTAGTCACTACCTCGGAATCAAATAAATCTGTCGTATTTTGAGTACTCTATTCATTTTCGTTAGAAAAATTTGTCTGTTCATTACGTAAATTTTGCAAACCGGGTGTGTCAAGCTGGGCAGCGTTCATTGTAACAGAACGTCCCGCGTCATCAATTGTCGTTAAATTAACAGAGGACACAATTGAATTTGTTTGCTCATCACTAGGATCAAAATCATTACTAGTGGTCGGTACGCACTGATTGTCTGTAAATGGAGGATTGACATCATTACACTGAGTGTCGCAAGTACTATCGGACAAATTATTCGAGTCGGCTATTTCACTCATTACACATCGCGATTTACTGTTAACAGTTTTTCGCGGCATTTTTTTTACAAATCACAATTAAGCACAAAAGAAACAAGGACAATGCAAAATGCAACAAACAAAATTACAACAAAGAGCAACAAATTGCCGATGATCTGTGAAAGCAAGAGTGACAAATTAGTAAATGCGTTGCGCCAGATGCAATCTACATTTAAGTAAATAAGAGCAGATATATGACTACTTATCAGAAGATTCAAAAAGGAATACGATCCTGGCCGGATGTCGCCAAGTGTAACCTCCGCACAGAAATTTTATAATTGAAAATGGACCATGAACCATGCGTAAACTCCCCACAAAATTAATAATTAAATGAATTTTTCTAATATTATAACCTCTGAACAAAATTGGCTCCCATTTATAATCTGTGTGCAGAAATGCATTCACATTTAATTTAACCTCAAAATTCTTTTCTCATTTAATGTTAAGTTCGAAACAGAAAAATTCCTAAACATAAAAATAATAAAAAAATATAGTAACCTGAAAAATTTTATGAGGACAGCAGCGCTGCCCTTCGGCCCTGTATTCTGAATAAAAAAAGGAGCAAAAATTCTTACCTCAATAAAAACTGCAAATATATCTGCTCCTTTCAAATTCTGAAGGGGGCAGGGGTAAAATACAGGGAGCGAAAGGCTATTTACAATTTGTACAGAAACCAGATGGCAGTTATAAGAGTCGAGGGGCATGAAAGGGAAGCAGTGGTTTGGAAAGGAGTGAGACAGGGTTGTAGCCTCTCCCCGATGTTATTCAATCTATATATTGAGCAAGCAGTAAAGGAAACAAAAGAAAAATTCGGAGTAGGTATTAAAATTCATGGAGAAGAAGTAAAAACTTTGAGGTTTGCCGATGACATTGTAATTCTGTCAGAGACAGCAAAGGACTTGCAAGAGCAGTTGAACGGAATGGACAGTGTCTTGAAAGGAGGATATAAGATGAACATCAACAAAAGCAAAACGAGGATAATGGAATGTAGTCAAATTAAATCGGGTGATGGTGAGGGAATTAGATTAGGAAATGAGACACTTAAAGTAGTAAAGGATTTTTGCTATTTAGGGAGTAAAATAACTGATGATGGTCGAAGTAGAGAGGATATCAAATGTAGACTGGCAATGGCAAGGAAATCGTTTCTGAAGAAGAGAAATTTGTTAACATCGAGTATAGATTTAAGTGTCAGGAAGTCGTTTCTGAAAGTATTTGTATGGAGTGTAGCCACGTATGGAAGTGAAACATGGACGATAACTAGTTTGGACAAGAAGAGAATAGAAGCTTTCGAAATGTGGTGCTACAGAAGAATGCTGAAGATAAGGTGGGTAGATCACGTAACTAATGAGGAGGTCTTGAATAGGATTGGGGAGAAGAGAAGTTTGTGGCACAACTTGACTAGAAGAAGGGATCGGTTGGTAGGACATCTTTTGAGGCATCAAGGGATCACAAATTTAGCATTGGAGGGCAGCGTGGAGGGTAAAAATCGTAGAGGGAGACCAAGAGATCAATACACTAAGCAGATTCAGAAGGATGTAGGTTGCAGTAGGTACTGGGAGGTGAAGAAGCTTGCACAGGATAGAGTAGCATGGAGAGCTGCATCAAACCAGTCTCAGGACTGAAAACCACAACAACAACAAGTAGAAATTTTTCGACACAGCTTCGTGCAATGCTGGCGTATATTTTTTTTGATTCTTGGAAGGAATGATCATGCATTGGAAATATTCTTTAAATTGAAACGAATGCTTTTCTTTAAAAAAGTTACTTTATATTGTAAAAATTATTATTGGGGCATTTTTTGGAACAAATTAAATGACAATTAACATACATTATTAGATATGTGCAAGGCTGCTTCTTTACCTTCTACAACAATACTCATCCTGCAGAGTCCTAACCAGAGTCCCGAGCAGAGCAGACAGCAGACACGCGCCGACTCCCGCCGACTCACGCAGACTACTCAACACTACTACTGTCGACTCGCGCAGACAAGCGCAGACTAGCGACAAGCAGCAACTAACGACATACTACTCTCTGGTCAGAGACTCTGCCATGCCTCGCTCATCGCCGGCAAAGCATACGTCTTTCAAGTCCTATAGAGCGTAGAGCCATTTGAACCATTTGAACTGCATGATTACGATTTACGTGTTTTTTGTGATGGTACAACTTGGAATTAATTTTCATATGCTTTATATTCCACCATCATGTATTCATAACTAGTATATTAGGTGCTATTCTGTTCTTTTGGGAATGTGAACGTGCTTCAGCTTTGCTGGGAATGGTATTTTGGGAAAGTAAAATTTATTTTCATAGGGAATATAAGATGACAAAAAAATTACATCGAGTAGGAGCTGTGCAACACAAACGAAAGTGAATGGGCGTGTTTCTACATCTGACAGATGATATCTAATCCCGGTTTTGCGCCAGTCGCGTAAGTGTAGTCCTAGTAGCACTCCTATGAGGATGTGGCTCAGGTTTGCTTCCAGTACACGCTGTAACGGTCAGGAGCGTTACCTACCGTTGAGATTAGACGTAAGTCAAGAATGATTTTAAGGCCACAAAGACGCCATTAACAACACGACACTGAGTTTGACCGAGGTCGAGTAATAGGGTTACTGGAAGCTGGATGTGCCTTTGGGTGATACTGCAGAAAGACTTTGTAGGAATGTGACACTTTGTATGACGGTGGTAGCGGTAGTCACGAGAACACGCGGTCGCAAGAAGACCGGACTCCAAACAGCTGCGTGGCATTACCGAGAGGAAAGGCCATCGTGTTCGGCGCATGACTCTGGGGCATCATACTGCCTCTGCAGCAGAAATTTGAGCAGCAGTTGACCCACAGTGAGACAACGAACTGTAACAGGTAAGTTACTTAAGGACAGCTCCGAGCCAGACGCCCTCTAGCGTGCATTCCAGTGACACCGAACCACTGCCAGTTGCGAATTCAGTGGTTTCAAGACAGAACTCACTGGAGTGTAAGTTGGAAAGATCTGTTGTGTTTTCTGATGAAAGCTTATTCTGCTTCGGTGTTAGTGATGGCCGTATGTTGATTAGGAGGCCAGCTGAAAGCCTGCGAACAACCTGTCTGCGTGCTAGACACACTGGATCTACATCTGGAGTTATGGTCTGGAGTGGAATTTCTTGTGACAGAAGGAACACTCTCGTAGTTATCCCACGCATACAGACTGCAAATCTGTACGTCAATTTGGTGATTCGACTTGTTGTGCAGCCGTTCATGAACAGCACTTCAGGGGATATCTTCCAACAGGATAACGTTAGCCAAAATAGCGCTGTTGTAACCCAATATGCTCTACAGAGTGTCCACACGTTGGCGTGGCCTGCTCAGTCACCAGATCTGTCTCAAATCGAACACGTATGGGATAGCATGGGACACAGCTCCTGCGTCATCCAAAAGAGCATTAACCGTCCCTGTTTTGACTGACCATCTGCAACAGCCATGAAACTCCAGCCTACAAACGACATCCGGCACTTGTACAAGACAATGCATACACGTTTACATGCTTGCAATCAACACCCTGGAGTTAACACCCGATTATTATTGTACCAACAGTTCACATTTGCAATGGCTTATCTCGCGCTTACCTGTGATCTTGAAATGTTAATCTTTGAAATATGTTAACTGGACAAATGTATTCCCGAAAAGTCGGTACTCTATACTTATTACTTTTTGTGTTGCAATTTTTTTCGGTCAGTTTATTTAGCACACTGTTTGCTTTCGTGTTTACACGATACGATCCACATAAAACTGACCAGTTAAAACATGCAAAATCGTATGACTGGGGGTTTATTACTATGTGTTGTTTGCCATCACTTTGGGCAGTTTCACCTAAAGTCCAGCACAAAACTCCTTTTTTCATTTACATTAACATGAAGTTGGGCTATTTCCTTCAACATCTAACCAGAATCTCCCTGAGAAAAGTCTCAAGTTTCTGTAACGCATTACCAAATGCGTTAGTCGAGTAGCAGTCATCACTGATTTCAGATGGCATTAAATTCGCAATCTTTGTATTGAAATACAATTTGATTTTATTCATGTGGTTTTAGCATGAGAAAATTGCAGACAGTAAACTACTGATTTTAAGAAATTGATTAATTAGACGAATTTTGTTTCTGAAAACTTGGAAATAGGCATACAAAAAATGTATACTCTCTTTAAATCGAACCCTCTTATCTAATGTCTCAAATGCCTCTAAGCACTATGGGACTTAACATCTGAGGTCATCCTTCACTGAAATGAAAAGCAAGGACGGTAACATTAAGAGTGCATTGGCAATTATACTGCTGAATGGAGAAGTGAGAGCGGAGAATAGGAAAGAGGACATTCAAGGGATCTATGAGGCGAAGGACTTGTCAGGTGACATGATAGAAGAACGAACAGCAACCAACAGGGAAGAGATAGGGGATCCAGTATTAGAAGCAGAATTTAAAAGGGGTTTGGACGATTTAAGATCAGGTAAAGCAGAAGACCTAGATAACAAAATGTTCAAATGAGTGTGAAATCTTATGGGATTTAACTGCTAGGGTTATCAGTCCCTAAGCTTACACACTACTTAACCTAAAATTTTCCTAACTACAAAAACACACACCCGTGCCCGAGGGAGGACTCGAACCTCCGCCGGGACCAGCCGCACAGTCCATGACTGCAGCGCCTAGATAACAAAAATGGCTCTGAGCACTATGGGACTTAACATCTGAGGTCATCAGTCTCCTAGAACTTAGAACGACTTAAACCTAGCTAACCTAAGGACATCACACACATCCATGCCTGAGGCAGGATTCGAACCAGTGACCGTAGCGGTCTCGCTGTTCCAGACTGAAGGGCCTAGAACCTCTCTGCCACATCGGCCGGCGACCTAGATGACATTCCATCGGAATTTCTAAAAATCATTTCGGGTAGTGGCAACGAAACGACTATTCACGTTGGCGTGTAGAATGTTTGAGACTTGCGATATACCATCATACTCTCGGAAAAATATCATCCAGACAGTTTCAAAGACAACAAGAGCCTACAAGTGAGACAATTATCGCACAAACAGCTTAACATCTCATATATTCAGGTTGGTGAAAAGAATGATATACATAAGAATGGAAAAGAAAATTGATGATCTGGTCGATGACGAGCTGTTTGGCTATAGGGAAGGTAAAGGTACCAAAGAGTTAGTTCTGACGCGGTTGATAACTGAAAGAAGACTGAAGAGAAATCAAGACATATTCGTAGAATTTGTCCACCTAGAACAGGCGTTCGACAGTGTTACAGGTGCAAGGCGTTCGAAATTCTGAGAAAAATAGGGGTAAGCTGCTGGGTAAGACAGGTAATATTTATTTTGTACAAAACCAAGGGGAACGATAATACTGGAAGTCCAAGAACGAAACGCTCGGATTAGTAAGGGTGTAAGACAGGGATGTAGTCTTTCATCCCAACTGTTGAATTTATACATCCAAGAAGCAATGACGTAAATAAAAGAAAGTTTCAAGAGTGGGATTAAAATTCAGGATGTAAGAATATGAATTATAAGATTCGCTGATGATAATACTATCCTCAGCAAAAGTGAAGAAGAATTACTGGATGCGTTGAGTGGAATGAACACCTAATGAATATATATTATGGACTGAGAGCAAATCAAAGAAGGACGGAAATAATTAGAAGTATGAAAACAGAGAGAAACTTTGTATCAGAATTTGGGTTCACGGAGTAGACGAACTTAAGAAATATTGGTATCTGAGCAGCAAAATAACCCTTGACGGAAGCAGCAAGGTGGACATAAAAGTCGTTGTACAGGTGAAAGCTGGACACATATCGTATTAATTTTACAATTTTAAAATTTTTGCTAGGACAATCTTTTACTCGTTTTTTTCTGTAACATGGCAACAACAGAGACATATGAGGCAGTGTTTATCTGTAACTATGCGGAGAAATAACGAAAATGTACTTAATGTTCATGATTGAAATTATTTGTGCAGAAAGTCACATGATAATGAAAGAAAACCTATAGAATGAAAGAAAATCTGTCCGATTGCTGTATGAAGTTTAAGATGGTTGTTGAAAGACTCAGTTGTAGTTGCGTAGAGAAAATTCCGTTAGGGAAGGTAAAGGCACCAGAGAGTCAGTTCTGACATTGCGGCCTCCTGCAAAATCTGTTTAGGAAATAGTTCACGTAACTGCAGCATCTGGACGCATAACAGTTTAACGTGCAATATAGCATCCCATTTGGGTGCTGCCTTATCGTGGAGCAGGCTGGCGGCAGCTGGTGAGTGTTTAGACGTCAAAGGTGTGCACACCTTGGATTATTCGGCACACCTTAAAGGGCG
The DNA here is from genome assembly GCF_023898315.1 of Schistocerca nitens. Taxonomy (NCBI): domain Eukaryota; kingdom Metazoa; phylum Arthropoda; class Insecta; order Orthoptera; family Acrididae; genus Schistocerca; species Schistocerca nitens. The sequence goes on along the minus strand of NC_064619.1, from coordinate 509,321,393 downwards.
GTAGTTAAATAATTCTCTTTTACCGCAAAACTGCGGCTAACCACGGCGCATAGTTGCACGGTTCCTTGGATATTTATATCTGTTACCTTTCGTAGAGGTATAAAACACATCCCAAGGTTGTGTTTCCGCATACCTCGGAGTTTTCATTCCTCCAAGACCATGTTCCTTGAGAATGTGGGAAAATAAAATATGATGACATGTCAATAAGATATCACTTGGTTACTAATGTTGAATAAACGCATTTGTTGCCTATCCGAAGTTTCTGACTCAGCATCGTCTTGCGTTATAAAAGTTGGAAGACTCACTGCAGTAGTTTTGTTGCTATACCATCAGAGACATCGTCATCATCAAAGCTCCTGACATATTTCATCGCTTTCTTCCTCATTTACCCAAAATCTAAGTGTGACATGCGCTACATACCACTAATGGAATCATCATATTATCAATTACTTGTAATACAAGGAAACATGGATTCCTCTGCTTGCGTATTTCTGTACTTATTGAGGCACCTTTGGAGCGTAATACATAGTGAAGAACTATTGGCACTGGAAATAGGGCTGCACCATCCAACATTAAGTGTGAGATGTGTCGATACTAAATTTTGGTGAGCGGTGCTGGTTCACCTGGAACACTACAAAATATATTCCTATCAAGATTCTCGACTATCAATGATTGTAAACTTGACATTATGAACAATGGCACCATGTGCACGATTTACTGTAAAAGAGTGAACAACATGGCCACCGTTGATTTCGAAATTAATATGACATCATTTTTTTTCGCATATGTCTTATAGAAACCCTCCGCATATAAAATAATATTTTCTGTTCACAGAATATCGCGCAGTGGAATTTAAGAAATCTTAATATTAGATCTCTAAAAGAAGATTATTGAAGCCCCATGATTCGTTTGCAAGAGTGTCTAGTTTTCACATGTAAAATAAATGGTATTACTTGTGACAGAAGTGTTTTTTAGAAGTGATTATGGAAATAAAACATTCATTTAAGAGGAAGTGTTTTAAAGATCCTGAACACTTTATTGCTTTAGGTATGAATGCATTTATTAACATGTCTGTGAAAGAGACTGTCTACACTACCCTCTGCTCTGTCGTCGTTTTCTCGAGTGTTGCTGGGCAATGTGGGGTCTACAAGAGATAGCACTTATAGAGGATATCGAAAAAGTTCAGAGTACGGCAGCTCGGTATGAATTATCATCAAATGTCTCCTTCGAATGCGAAAATGTTTTGTTGATGCCCACGTACGTAGGGGAAAATGATAATTGTAACAAAATTAATGAAACCAGAGCTCGCACAAAGAGATTTAAGTATTCGTTTTTCCCACATCGTTTCAAGAATTGAACGGTAGATAAATAGCTTGCACCTGGTTCGATGAAACCTCTACCGGGCACTTAAGTGCGAATTATAGGATAGTCATGTAATGTAGAGCCTTGCTTTGGAAGGTATTTTTCAATTCCTAATTGTATCCGATACACAATATTAAAAGTATGAGCAATTTTCTATCCTCTTCCAAATCTCATCCGTGATATATCCATTGTTGCTTAATTTACTATTTAGATATTTGAAAGCATGTACTACTTCTTTAATAATTTTTGCATTACAACCTAAATCCTTCCTTTCGTTGATTTTTTCCTGCAGATTTCCTTTACCTCACGTTTTGTTAAGCTTTCTTCCATGCCTGCTTCTTCAAATACTCTCTGACAGATACTTGATCGTTTTCCCAATTTCTGCTTGTTTGCTTACCAAATCATCACATCATCTGCATATGATATGATTTTCATATCATCTGCTGTTTCCAATTGAAGAACTTTCGTTATGATGTAAAGACTACTGAAGACAGCATAATTGCTTGTACAACCCCTCTGCTCTAAACCATTCTGGTTTTTTGACATCTATTATGACGCAACTGAAGAATTTGTTATACAGATTTCTTATTCTCAGTCGCGTTCTTTTTGACAGTTTCAGTCTATTGAGAACTTGTCATATCTTTTCTCTTCCAATAGTGTCATATGTCATTTTTTATATCCATGCCTAGCTTAGTGCCCACTGCTTCGCTTGCTTTTGCGTAGTAATTACATCAAAACTAATTTTATAAACATATATTTGACCCACTGAAAAATTAATGTGTTAATGAACCATTTCTTTTTCTGTGCAAGTCTGACAAAGGCAGTCTGTCGTATTGGCTGTTAAATAGCTTTCTCTGATTTAGTTCACAAGTTGCAACTTATTCTAAACTTTTTACGTTAACTGAGGCTTCTAAAGCATGGTCTTTTCCGAATGTAGTTCTGACCAAAAAGCGACAATGGCAGTTGGAGTCTTAGGTTTTTGTTAATCTTGCCTTTTGCGTTCTTGTGGTGATATTTCCATAGAAACTTTCATCCTCTTTCACATATTTCTTTGTATCCAACCAACAAGTGAAATACCACTTTTCATGGATTTAGCTTTTTCCTTAATAGCAGGAAATACTTTCTTAAAAATTCTCATCCCGATTTCATCTTCTTGGGGGTTGAATTTTCAAAAAATTGAAACATATATTTTTTATTTCTAACCGATAAGTCAAATATGAGTCTTCACAGACATAGATTTAAAAAAGCTTAGTAGTTCTTTGATAATGATTAATTTTCAAAAAAAAACTTTCACCCACTGCTTCACCCCTTATTGGTATAATTTCCAAAGATACATTTCCAAAAACAAAAAACACTTATTTTTTAATTTTTGACAGAAACCAAATATCAATTTTCGTAGTCCTAGCTTCAAAACTGTTAACAGAAACATATTTTCAAAAAGATTTGCATCCCCTATTTCACCCCATTAAGTGCTGAATTTCCAAGAACAGTGAAACCCATACTTCTTTGTTTCCAGCAGAGAAGCCAAATGCAAATTTTCATACATTTAACTTCAAACGTGCTTGCGTAGTAAAATATTTCCATAAAAACTTTCGTCCCCTATTTTACCCCCATAGAGACTAAATTTCCAAAAACAGTGAAACATGTATCTTTTTATCATTAATTTTTTAAATTTTACTAGAAATACCGTTAAAAATGCTTTCATAATGATATATTTTCATAACACATTTCATCCCTTATATCACGCCTTTAGCGATTGAATTTCCAAAACCATTAAAACACGTATTTTTTATTTCTAACCAAGAAACCAGATACCAATTTTCATAGATGTGGCTTTAAAACACTTTAGCAGTTCTTTAATAATGATTTTATTCCCAAAAATCTTTCACCAACTTTTACACCACCAGAGAAATAGGCGTTAGATGTGCAAGAATGCTTAAACAAATAGTTCTTTATTTCTAAATGAGGAACGAAATACTTATTTTCGTAGGTTGTCTTAATAGTGATATATAGTTAAAAAAATTTCTTCTCTTATTTCACCCCCTTAGGGGTGGAATTTCAAAGAAACACTTCTTAAACGACTCCTACAGTTTAAGATCCACACCCTATGCAAATTTCAAGTTTCTATTCTTAGTGGCTGATCGATGATGAGTCAGTCGTGACGTTGCTTTTTATATGTAGAGACGGGAACCTATTAAACTGAAATTCTTCTATTTCAGTATGACAATCTGGTTAATTCTTACATTAAGGGTTTATTATTCAGTTTGCCATTTTATTTGGGGAGATACAGCAGTGTGTGTGACGGAATAAAATGTCAAACAATATGTGCTACAAGCCAGTGTTCACGGAGCCGTGCTGCGAGTCGATAGGCCACCTCTGGCTTGCGACTGGCCCAGAGCGCGAGCACGTATGGTGAACTGGGGCTCTGCTGGGGTCTATCGAAATCTAACTGGCAAGGAGGGAGGTGGTGGCAGCAGGAAGCAAGCAGATCCACGTGCGCTGAGTCATGTTGACCATTCTTGGATACCTAGTTCACCACTGAGCTGGTCCATCAGGCATGCAGACAACTGTTTGGCGTAAGTTGGAAAAGTGCGAGTTAAAGGATCAGTCCGGTGCAACCGCATCGAACCAGGAAACAACAAATGGCAGCTGGCGGACTGTTGCTGCCTTAGGGACGCAATCCGCTGTGTGGCACCAGTTCCAGGAACTACAGCGGTTGACATCTTCAAGCCGGAAGCGCCCTTCTACGAGTCTCCACTAAAGATACCGGGTCAGCAGGTTTTGGACCGATACGCTAGAATTCAGCTGTCATGTGGTGTCCTTCCTTGTGTAGCTTTCATGTCGTGCAGCCCTGCCTGGGCATCTCCGGATGTGTATTTCCCTAGAGCGTATTTGCTACCTTATCGCCTTTGCTGTATGAACTTTTCTGGCACCAAACTGTCATTATTGCGACTGTAACCTGTCGTCTCGTTTTGGCTATACCCAGTCTCCTATTCGGAGAGTCCTTCTGGTATGTTTATTTGTTTTTTATTTGATACCTTCATTCATCTTGATATTGTGAGCGTACAAGCTGTGGGGGGAGATTAGAGCGGCAGTTTCCCGCCGCAGAGCACGTGGCTGGTGTTTGCTACGGGGCCGTGGCGAGTGGGTTGGGTTGGGTTGGGTTGTTCGGGGGAGGAGACCAGACAGCGAGGTCATCGGGCTCATGGGATTAGGGAAGGACGGGGAAGGAAGTCAGCCGTGCCCTTTGAAAGGAACCATCCCAGCATTTGCCTGGAGCGATTTAGGGAAATCACGGAAAACCTAATTCAGGATGGCCGGACGCGGGATTGAAGCGTCGTCCTACCGAATGCGAGTCCAGTGTGCTAGCCACTGCGCCACCTCGTTCGGTCCTTGGCGAGTGGCTAGCGTTTACGCGGCCATGGAAAAAACCAGATCACTTGGCATGGGCGCATATGGCCGTTTTTTACGCGCTTAGAGGAATTTGTATTCCAGGGGAAAACTGATAAAAATAAAACTGTGGCACGCAGGTGCGAGTTGGCGCTCATGGACAGAAGAATGTGTAAAGCTAAATTACCTAGACACGCCACAAAGATATATAATACTTTAAATGTTATTGTAGTCTTAAAAACTATAAATTTATGAAATTTCAAAAGTTAATATTTCGGCAATGCTTTGACCGAGTAATATAAAAAAAGTGTCTACGGATGCAGCTAGTAGAGCTGCAACGAGAAATCATAGCCGATTTAGCAGAATCTGTACCATTTCTTAATGAGAGGTCGGAATAGGGGATTCGACAGAGATAAACCGTGTTTTTAGTAATAAAATAAATTTAAAGAGACGAAACTAGCGGCATCATTCTAAGGTTTAAAGAGGCAGATGAGTAATTAAGTATGCATTTTTATTTATGTTTAGTATAAAAAAACCGGGAATAGCAAAATCGCGCCACAAGAATATTATTTCTGAAAAAACGGTTTCAGTTAGGGAGTCATTTCGAGGGTGGCTAGGGCGGCCATCTTTGATGACAAGGAGTTGGGTTTCGGCCAGGCTAAGAGCCGGACGTGCCGCCGTCTGGGGTTAGTATTGGGTTGGTAGCAGCGTTCGGCGACAAGTATACGTGTAGCGACTTTCGAAAACGATCAAGTTGAGAGCAGTATAGTGGATTTGGACACCAGTGTATTTTGTGAACTGTGAACAGACTGTCGAGTGTCGTGATCAATAACTGTTGTAGCCTCAGTTGTTAACGGCCGCTATCACGTAAAGGCCCCTCAGACTGCATTTTAAGTGTTTAGCGATTATTTTGAAAACTTCCGTGGAAAAACAGAAATAAACTAGTTGTTAAAATTATAAATCAACGTGAGTGACTCAATATTTTTAATTTTCACCGCAATACCTGCCTGCATTGTTTCCTTACATTTTATTTCAGCTTAAAAATTGAGTTTAAGACAGGTGTGAGCTGGCACCCTATGACGAAAACCGTAGCCAAACATTGAGACCAGCCACATCTCTGGGCCGCTCAACTAGCTGAGTATTCGTGCCATGGCACGTGGGGGCTCGAACCTAACTACACTCCTGGAAATTGAAATAAGAACACCGTGAATTCATTGTCCCAGGAAGGGGAAACTTTATTGACACATTCCTGGGGTCAGATACATCACATGATCACACTGACAGAACCACAGGCACATAGACACAGGCAACAGAGCATGCACAATGTCGGCACTAGTACAGTGTATATCCACCTTTCGCAGCAATGCAGGCTGCTATTCTCCCATGGAGACGATCGTAGAGATGCTGGATGTAGTCCTGTGGAACGGCTTGCCATGCCATTTCCACCTGGCGCCTCAGTTGGACCAGCGTTCGTGCTGGACGTGCAGACCGCGTGAGACGACGCTTCATCCAGTCCCAAACATGCTCAATGGGGGACAGATCCGGAGATCTTGCTGGCCAGGGTAGTTGACTTACACCTTCTAGAGCACGTTGGGTGGCACGGGATACATGCGGACGTGCATTGTCCTGTTGGAACAGCAAGTTCCCTTGCCGGTCTAGGAATGGTAGAACGATGGGTTCGATGACGGTTTGGATGTACCGTGCACTATTCAGTGTCCCCTCGACGATCACCAGTGGTGTACGGCCAGTGTAGGAGATCGCTCCCCACACCATGATGCCGGGTGTTGGCCCTGTGTGCCTCGGTCGTATGCAGTCCTGATTGTGGCGCTCACCTGCACGGCGCCAAACACGCATACGACCATCATTGGCACCAAGGCAGAAGCGACTCTCATCGCTGAAGACGACACGTCTCCATTCGTCCCTCCATTCACGCCAGTCGCGACACCACTGGAGGCGGGCTGCACGATGTTGGGGCGTGAGCGGAAGACGGCCTAACGGTGTGCGGGACCGTAGCCCAGCTTCATGGAGACGGTTGCGAATGGTCCTCGCCGATACCCCAGGAGCAACAGTGTCCCTAATTTGCTGGGAAGTGGCGGTGCGGTCCCCTACGGCACTGCGTAGGATCCTACGGTCTTGGCGTGCATCCGTGCGTCGCTGCGGTCCGGTCCCAGGTCGACGGGCACGTGCACCTTCCGCCGACCACTGGCGACAACATCGATGTACTGTGGAGACCTCACGCCCCACGTGTTGAGCAATTCGGCGGTAATGTTGATGACTGGAAATATGTTGCCTGGTCGGACGAGTTTCGTTTCAAGTTGTATTGAGTGGATGGACGTGTACGGGTATGCAGACAATCTCAAGAATCTATGGACCCTGCATGTCAGCAGGGGACTGTTGAAGGTGGTGGAGGTTCTGTAATGGTGCGGGGCGTGTGCAGTTGGAGTGATACGGGACCCCTGATGCATCTAGATACGACTGTGACAGGTGAAGCGTACTTAAGCATCCTGTCGGATCACCTGCATCCATTCATGTACGTGATGCATTCCGAGGGACTTGGGTAATTCCAGCAGGACAATGCGACACTCCACAATTCCAGAATTGCTGCAGAGTGGATCTAGGAACGCTTCTGCTGGCCACCAAATTCCCCAGACATGAACATTATTGAACATATGTGGGATGCCTTGCAAAGTTCTGTTCAGAAGAGATCTCCACCCCGTCTTACTGTTATGGATTTATGGACAGCCCTGCAGGGTTCACGGTATCAGTTCCCTCCAGCACTACTTTAGACATTAGTCGAACCCGTGCCACGTCGTGTTGCAGCACATCTGGGTGCTCGCAGGGCCCCTACACGATATTAGGCAGGTGTAGTAGTTTCTTTGGCTCTTCAGTGTAAGTATTATATTTGATGGTTTGTAAATTTAAAGTGTACTACTGACGGCCTTCATACCTAGTATTTGAATTTCACAACTTACCTGTAATTGCTGGTGAAGAAACAGTTTACTGCGTAATTATCTGTCGCAGTTACTTTCCTTGCATACAGAAAGTGTTCTATGTGTGAATGTACACATGCCAGTTCCCTTTTATCGTATTCACAACGGGAGAGATATTCCTCTACCTAAGCTGTCAAAAAATGGTTTAAATGGCTCTGAGCACTATGGGACTTAACATCTGAGGTCATCAGTCCCCCATAACTTAGAACTACTTAAACCTAACTAACCTAAGGACATCACACACATCCACGCCCGAGGCAGGATTCGAACCTGCGACCGTAGCAGTCGCGCGGTTCAGGAATGAAGCGCCTAGAACCGCTCGGCCACAGCGGCCAGCCTAACATGTCAGAAAAAGAAATTGACATTTGGTGTTGCATGATCGAGGGCATCTCTTCTCTTGTCTTAAAATCGAATTTTATGCGTGTCTTAGATGCAGCTAATCTCAGCTGCTCAGGCGGCCTATTGTGAGGTGTTCCGGTTCACAGCGAAGTTGTTTAGGCTCGTCCACTTCTGGAGTTGCCCTGGGAATTTAATGATAGATTTTACGAAATGTCATGTTCTCGAGATTCGATGCCTTATTTAAAATATTCACTCTTTTCGAGATTTGATGCCTTCTTTAAAGTATTTACTGCCCTCGAGATTTGATGCTTTATCTAAAAGTAGTTACTGTGCACAAGATTTGATGCCACTTCTCCAGATTTCATTCCTCATTCAGAGTATTTGTTATTAATTCCTGTTTGATCTTCCCTAGATTAACTACTATATTTTTCAGAATTTGCTGCTCTTGAGATTTACTTTTCAGTTTGAATTTAACCAGCTGCTCCTGTAATGCTACAGTGTCTTAATTAAGGTAGTTGTTCTCTTTAGATAAATAATTATTGTCTTGAAGCTTATATGTGCCTGTGTTTTAACCGAATCTGCAATTTTAAATAGATAGCATTTATTGTTGTTCTTGTAATGAATGCTGATTTTTTGTAGTGTGTGCCATAAATGTGAGATGAAATTTGATGATGAGGTAGACAAGAAAGAGATAGAAAGAGAGACACAGAGAGAAAGAGAAACAGAGAGAAAGAAAGATGGGGGGGGGGGGGGGGAGCGGAGAGGGACAGATGACGCAATTTAAGTAAATATTTTTGAACATGTCACCAACTCGTATGAACCGTACGTCATTTTTTCGGAAATTCTGTGTATCTTGCCGCCATTTTTAATAATTTCTAAAGAAGATAACATGATTTTACAGGTACGTTCTGATTGGCTGCCTCCTTTCATTACAAACTAAAATAGTATGCAGAGATCGTCTGTATATGGGAGGGAGGTGAAGAGGGAAGAGAGTGGGAGAGGAAGATAAAAGGTATGCTTCTCACATTATTATGATGACAGTGATGACGACGTCATTAATAAGTGGGTGGGGTTACTGCCATCCTGGATTGTGACGTCATTGTCCCTGCATATAGGCAACCAACACCAGCTCTTGCACTTGAAGTCAATGGTATCACAAAAATCTATTCCGATATTTACGTGCAATATGAGCCAGAACCGCTACTAGCAGCGTCACAGTCAAAGGACTAACTACAAAGACAAACAAAACGAACAGGAAATGAGCAGCGAACATTTGTAGTAAGTCAAGTTGCACCAGAGTGCTGGCTGCTCTCTCGTTCTCGACACAAAGTAAGGACAAGTGTTACGCACACAAAATAGATAAAGCATATTGCCCAATGTTGTTTTTTAAATGCATGTATACTGGTCGCAATGATAATACAGGTTATAACAGTACCTCCACTAGCAGTTAATTAGTTCAAAAATTATCACACCGCGCACTCAAAGTATGATCTTTTTATTGCGGAACTAAAAGGTCTTTAATGTGGCAGGTATTGCTACATCAATTGATTACAGTCACTGAAGAAAATTAACAATAAAATCACTTATCTTGTATTTGCAATCCAACGACGATCTCGCTCTGGCTTCTACTCGTAATTAAAAGTGTTGTCTAGGTAGCATGACTGTCGCTGTTGGTGTGAAAGGCACTAGGATGTTAATTACGCCGACTTGAAGAACTTACGAAGACAGTCTTTCAGGATTAATTTGATGATTTGTGTTTTTCATTGCAATGTGCTTCATACTTTTTTTAAACACTGGTCAATTGAAAATACTTTTTGACGCTCACTTTTCACAAAAATTCACATTTATTAAACTTTTTATACTTTCGCATGTTCAAAACATTACTTCATCATACAATTTCGCAGCCGTTACTGCTCTTAATAAAACTCACAACATTTTTCATTGTCCACAACTCTGACTCATCTTTACATTTCTAACACAAAGTCAAGACTGGTCATATTTAACATAAAAACTTGACTACTCTGTACGCTTCCGCGCCAAAAGACACAAGTCACCATCAAAGATAACAATAAGTACAAAGATATTCACACTAAATATTATATCGATTTCAATATCTCAAAATATCGACGTACATAGATATAAAAATGAAACCAAAATATGAGACGTTACGTAGAAAAATATTCATTAATCTACGGTAGCGAAAAATAGGGTTGGCGGGTGGTAATGGTTTCGCAAATAAAGATCCATTACAAGGTGAACTACTACTTCTGCTGAAGGCAGAATGACCATTACTTGAAACAGTGTAATGGTGGTTGCAAAGTACAGTTCGGCTATAAACATGTCCAGACTGTTGTTGACAACTGTACTTAAAGAACGGATTAAGTCCCCTGATGCACAGAACATCCGTGCGCCAGACATATGGTACCAGAAATCATGCAGGTGAAGATTCAGTCGCAGGAATTCGATATTCATCAGAAAGTAATGAAATTGCTCCCTGAATGGGGAGGTAATAAATTGAAGTGCCCTAATATTCGGATGGATAAATACGAACCCAATTCTGTACCTTGGTTCGAAGTTCACGCATCTCACCAAGGCAAGAACTTATTGTCTCAACGTAGAAAGTGCTCACGTCCTGAAATACGGTAAATATCGCCACGACAAAATGAATCAGAAAATAGGCCTTATTTACGGTGTACTGGCTAAAGTACGACAGACTCTTATTTCAATTCTGCAAAAATCTTACTCACCCATAATAGTGTCTTAACACACCTGCATCTCTCGAGCACCAGTTACAGGGTAGCACTATCCGTCAAACGCAAAATTTCTTTACCAGCCACTTGGGACATTAGAATCTCACTTGCCGGAACTGGTCCCCTCAAAGAGTAACTATTGGCCAATTACTTGGCGTAGTCAAACACAATCATGCCTTCAAAGATCGTCCGCAGCTCGTGGTCGTGCGGTAGCGTTCTCGCTTCCCGCGCCCGGGTTCCCGGGTTCGATTCCCGGCGGGGTCAGGGCTTTTCTCTGCCTCGTGATGACTGGGTGTTGTGTGCTGTCCTTAGGTTAGTTAGGTTTAAGTAGTTCTAAGTTCTAGGGGACTGATGACCATAGATGTTAAGTCCCATAATGCTCAGAGCCATTCAAAGATCGATTGTTCGGTACTGAACAGAATGTCTTTGCAACGTATCACCGATTTAAGGAAACGCAAAAGTAAAACCAGCACAGAACGTTACTATCGTAAAAGATTGCTGAAAGCTGTGAATATGACAGACAACTTTCAATCAGTGACTGAACTCTGCACAAAAATCTGACAACGTGGCCACATATCGGGAAAAGCACAGTTGAATACGAAAATGGAACAGGGAAAGGGATAGGGGATGGATATAGAAGGAAAATACTAGGGGAGTCCTGTTGTGGAGTGGGATAGGCTGGAAAGAGTTAACATTGCTACGAGGGATAATATTTGGGCGAATCTCATTGTCTTGGAGACGGAGTTGGTTGAAATTGCGTTGGGATATGGAGTGTGTGCAGGTGGGGGCAATGGGGTTATTGGAATCTAGTTTGCGGATATCACTGGTGGAGAGCTGCCTAACTATCTTGGGGTACGTGTACACTAGACTTGGCCACTGTTCCTATGTTTCGATACAGTGTATCGATACGTGGAATTGTTTCAGTGTTTCGGAACGGCTGTGGTTCATTGTTTCGAAACAGTGGTGTTTCATTCCGCCGCTGTCTCGGATAACCGCACCAGATTCGATCTCGAGCCAGACACAGAAACTGTATCGTTGTTTCAACATAAGGCTGTTTCAGTCCTCCTGCGCTTGGAACGGACTAACTGTATCGAAACAGTGATGCTTCATTCCGCTCTGTGTCGTACGAGATTCGGGCTCGGCTCAGATACTGAAACACAACATAACACTTAATGAAACACTTTCAAGAGTGGCGAAATATTTTTGACAAGCAATGGAATGAAGCTTAAGATATCCGAAAATAAAGCTTCGTTTCTAGCTGACTGTCCTATTACGAAATGGCGTAACATCTGCTTTATAAACACTAACCAAACAATAAAACAACGCATACTATTCACATTCAAAATAATAAATATGTGAAAATCATTCGATTAAATTAAACTTTTTTTTCATAACATACGCTTCTCTTTTCATGTACAGTAATCGTATTAAGAAACGCAAGTAAGCCTACAACATTTTGAATAAAAGAAGGCGTAGAGTGACAGTTATTAGACATATACATAAATTTGATTTAGGTATAATTGCAAGCAATCTGTTTGACATATCACTGAAAGTGGGGTGGTGAATGGGAAGGGCTGGGAAACATGGTGACTTTATAGTAACGGTTCGAAACACCTTGAAAGACAAAATTTTTTTCTGTTATATTTTGTTATTTATTCGAATTATTTGGCGTTATTTGTGAGTCTATAGTCACTGTGCCTATTATCCACAATGATTCCATTTGTGTGCATGGAAAATAGCAGGATGGGTATATTACCCATACTAACGGAATGTGGGAATCCCAGTAGCATATCCGTTGTTTCTGCAGTTTGCCCCTACCTCCAGTTCTGTTCGGGTGGTTTTTCTGTCTTCAGCTATGGCTGTCCTCAGCCAATTGAAAAGTAGTAAGTCACATAACACGAAAGCAGCGCATTTGCAGCAGGAAATACGAAACTGCCAAGACGCCCAAGTGATAGTTTCATACTTTCTGCGAAATGATTAGCGCTCTCGCACCTCATTTGTGTTTATATGGACATACTTATACAGTAGGCATTCAAGATGATAAAATGTGTAGGTTTATTAGATAATAAAACACAAAGTGTTTCACTGTTTCGAAAGAGCGTATCGAAACATTACAGTGCACTGTTTCATTTGTTTCGAAATACACTCCTGGAAATGGAAAAAAGAACACATTGACACCGGTGTGTCAGACCCACCATTCTTGCTCCGGACACTGCGAGAGGGCTGTACAAGCAATGATCACACGCATGGCACAGCGGACACACCAGGAACCGCGGTGTTGGCCGTCGAATGGCGCTAGCTGCGCAGCATTTGTGCACCGCCGCCGTCAGTGTCAGCCAGTTTGCCGTGGCATACGGAGCTCCATCGCAGTCTTTAACACTGGTAGCATGCCGCGACAGCGTGGACGTGAACCGTATGTGCAGTTGACGGACTTTGAGCGAGGGCGTATAGTGGGCATGCGGGAGGCCGGGTGGACGTACCGCCGAATTGCTCAACACGTGGGGCGTGAGGTCTCCACAGTACATCGATGTCGTCGCCAGTGGTCAGCGGAAGGTGCACGTGCCCGTCGACCTGGGACCGGACCGCAGCGACGCACGGATGCACGCCAAGACCGTAGGATCCTACGCAGTGCCGTAGGGGACCGCACCGCCACTTCCCAGCAAATTAGGGACACTGTTGCTCCTGGGGTATCGGCGAGGACCATTCGCAACCGTCTCCATGAAGGTGGGCTACGGTCCCGCACACCGTTAGGCCGTCTTCCGCTCACGCCCCAACATCGTGCAGCCCGCCTCCAGTGACGTCGCGACAGGCGTGAATGGAGGGACGAATGGAGACGTGTCGTCTTCAGCGATGAGAGTCGCTCCTGCCTTGGTGCCAATGATGGTCGTATGCGTGTTTGGCGCCGTGCAGGTGAGCGCCACAATCAGGACTGCATACGACCGAGGCACACAGGGCCAACACCCGGCATCATGGTGTGGGGAGCGATCTCCTACACTGGCCGTACACCACTGGTGATCGTCGAGGGGACACTGAATAGTGCACGGTACATCCAAACCGTCATCGAACCCATCGTTCTACCATTCCTAGACCGGCAAGGGAACTTGCTGTTCCAACAGGACAATGCACGTCCGCATGTATCCCGTGCCACCCAACGTGCTCTAGAAGGTGTAAGTCAACTACCCTGGCCAGCAAGATCTCCGGATCTGTCCCCCATTGAGCATGTTTGGGACTGGATGAAGCGTCGTCTCACGCGGTCTGCACGTCCAGCACGAACGCTGGTCCAACTGAGGCGCCAGGTGGAAATGGCATGGCAAGCCGTTCCACAGGACTACATCCAGCATCTCTACGATCGTCTCCATGGGAGAATAGCAGCCTGCATTGCTGCGAAAGGTGGATATACACTGTACTAGTGCCGACATTGTGCATGCTCTGTTGCCTGTGTCTATGTGCCTGTGGTTCTGTCAGTGTGATCATGTGATGTATCTGACCCCAGGAATGTGTCAATAAAGTTTCCCCTTCCTGGGACAATGAATTCACGGTGTTCTTATTTCAATTTCCAGGAGTGTAGTTAAGTGTTTCAGTTTGCCCATCTCTAGTGTACACTGACAATGATGTCACTGTACTGCATGTTGAAGGTGTGGCGGTGACATTAGAAGTCCTGTATTTTTTTCCAACAATGGGAGCAACATATAGTAACATATCTGGTTATTTACCAGCGGACATACGAGTTCTGAAAGTGAGCACATAACGTGAAAGCTTCCACTGTCAAAGACTATAAGTAGAAAAGAAACCATCTAGTGGCCTGTGAAGAGTACACTTGAAAACATCTGCAGGAGGAGAGCACTTACCTCATATAGCGTATCGACAAATTCCCCCGCGGGACGGCGGCAGCTGGAAGAGAGCCGAAAATGTGCCGCGGTGGGCGCCTGCGATTTCATTAAGAGAAAGAGGAGCGGCTGTGATGCTATCTGCCGGCAGGCGATTCAATTACGGCGCTGAGCGATGTGTGCCTGTCGACGTCACGTCGCTCTCACGGCCATGCCCGGCCCGAGGAGGCTGGTCACGCGAGCTCCGACCGACATTCTGGGCTCCCTTCTCGTGTTCCGCAGGCTAAGCTCCTCATGTTATTTACTCTAACGGATACCGACATCCGATGTAATTTCACTCGCCTACTATTTTACGGCATTTTGTAGACCTTTGTTCCACAGTACACCAGCGGAATGTTCAATAAACAGTATGGTACCTTACGATCCTAAGGCAGGTTAATACAAAGCAGTGAGGCTTATTAATGAGAACACAAAAAAATGTTTCAAGAGCACGCCAGAAGGGGTAGTATGGGATTATATATATCTAGGAAGGGATACTAAAGTCAAATTCAATGTATTAAATAGCAAATTTGTGTCAATACTTGAAAGTTGCTTCCCCCCTCCCCCCCCCCCAAAAAAAAATATATCCAGAGAATCCCTTAAAAAACTAGTAAACTTTGGATAGCCAACGGAATGAAAGATTTGTGTAAGAGGAAGAGGGAAATTTATGGAAAGACCAGAGTATGTCAAGATGCTACAGTACTTGCATACTACAGAAAAAAAATGTAATATTTTATGAAAAGTCATGAAAATGTCAAGAAGTATGCACCTCTTCACAGGAAAAAAATGCCGATAATAAGATTAAAAGTATATGGGATAATGTCAGACGGGAGACAGGACAGCCAGTGCACAAGATTTCTAACAGTAGTGTGACTGCATTATCAATCACAACCAGCAAGTACTTTTAACAATCTCTTTCTAAACGTAGAAACAAATGTAGGATTAAATGGTTCAGTTGAAAATGCAAGACAATACATTAAAAATCTCATAGACTGGGGACGTCGGCTGGTTAAGTAATTGTCAAAATGAATGAAATTCTCCAACAGTCCTGTAACCAAGATGTTACTTTATTTTATTTTGAAGGCTACTAGTTTCGGCATTCCACTATGCCGTTTTCAGGCCCAATATGCATCTCTCCAAATAAACGATAATGTCAATAGTGCCATAAATCCCTGGATGTCGTGAATACAGTCGTTTCACTAGACTTGATTGCTTCAAATGAAGCACTAGTGAAACGATTGAATTCACGACATCCAGGGACATATGGCACTATATAAAATTATCGTTTATTTTGAGAGATGCATATGGGACCTGAAGATGGCATAGCGGAATGCCAAAACTGGTAGCCTTGAAAATAAAGTAAAAGAACATCTCAGTTACGTGGCTGTAGGGAAATTTCAATAATATTGACAAATACATTAAAAATGTCATCCCACAAAACTTAGAACAACTAGAAGTAGCACCAGCATCCTTTACTGAAATACTGAAATTAATACAACTGTAAAAACAAAAGCTGATTAGATGGAATTTTGAACAGAATTCTTAAAAGTTGTCCCAACTTAATATGTAATATTGATATATAGGGAATTTTTCCAGACAGATTAAAATATACAATTAGTAAATCACTACATGAGAAAGGGGACAAGTCAGACTTCGACAGTTACCATTCAATTTCCTAACGGCCATCTTTTTCCATAATATTCAGAAAAGTTGTATACTGAAGAGTAGCGGCATACTCGAGTCCAAACAATTTACTAAGCTTATCACAGCTTTGATTCCAGAATGAATGCTCAATTAATAATACTATTTATACATTCACTCATCAAATAGTAAGAGTCTTAAATAATACCATATTCCCAGTTCATATTTTTTGTGATCTGTCCAAGGCGTTTTATTCTGTAGATCATTTTACTCTCTTAGAAAAATTCAAGTATTATGGAATTGATAACTTCACACAAAGGTGGTTTGAATCATACATAATAAACAGAAACCAAAGAGCTTTACTGAATAATCAGACACTGTCAGAAAGGTAGAAAATTTTAGTGTTAGGGAAAACAAATCACAATGGGAGACCCACAGGTTTCAATTTTGGATCCATTCCTATTCCTTATATGTGAATGACCCTCCACATACTATTCAATGAACAAAATTATTACTTTTTGCTGACAATACTAGTTTTATAGTACATCCTATCAGAGAGAATACAACAAAAGAGCTTGTAAATGACATTATCCGAAAAAGTATTAACTGGTTCACTGAAAATAGACTGTCTCTAAATTCTGAAAAAAAAACAAAAAACGCACTACATTGAGATCTATGGAACAAATGATCACAAAAATAATTGATGTAGCACATGAGCAGAAGTCAGTAGATAGGATAGAATGCTCCTGATTTCCGTGTGTACATATTAATGAAAACTTAAAGTGGAAGAAGCATATTACTGAGCTTCTCAAACAATTAAGTTCAGCTACTTCTATTCTTCGTACAATTACTTATCTTAGAAACAAACATATCAACCTCCTGCCATATTTTGCATATTTAAACTCATTAATGTGACACAGAATAAGTTTCTGGAGTAACTCGTCACTAGAAAGAAAGTACTGGCTGCAGAAAAGAGAGCAGTAAGAATAATGTGTAATGGTCACCCACAGTCATCATGTAGGTATCTCTTTAAGGAGGTAGACATTTTATTTGCGCCGTCACAATTCACACATTCCCTAGTGAAATTACATATAAATAGTCTATCACAATTTGAGAAGACGAGTGATGTACATACCTACAACACTAGAGGGAAAAATGACTTTGTTATAGGCTGTTAAAGCTGTCAGTGACTCAGAAAGTTCAATATGCAGCAACAAAAATTTTTGACTATTTGCCCAATTACGTAAAATATCTACAAGGTAACGAAGCAAGTTTTAAATCTAATTTACAATCATTTCTCCCAGACAAGTCTTCCTATTTCATTGCTGGTTTTTTACTTAAAACCAGGTAGAAACAAAGAATGCTGCATAGCTGTACGAGTAGGACTAAAAATAATAATGTGTTCAATAATATTAACTTTAATCATGTACATACATTCTATAAACTGATTCTTTCCTCATCATTTCGATCAAAGAATCATTCAAATAATTTATAGAACATGTTACTAACTAACAAGAGGAAAATCGTTTCACAAATGCAGCGAGATTGTACCTGACCAATGTCATTTGTTGTCTGCCATTGCAATCACGAATCAGGGGTCAATTTGATTAAGTAGCAAATTATACATTCCTCCTTTGACTGTGTAATTAGAGTGGAAAATAATTGACGTTAACTGACTAATGTTATTTTTCATAATTACTGCTGTGCAGTTTTAATATATACGAACAAAAATGTAACAGCAAGCTACACAACAGTCAATACACAATCTATCTATTTTCAGAAACACTACTACCGTCAGAAATGCGGCCCCCACCTTGGACGACAGGTGGCGTACTTTCTATGTACTTATTGTAATTAACGCCTCGACGGCAACGATCTCGGAATGTCTCGTAGTTGCACCGCTCTCTGTACATTTTCCTCTTTCGCTATCCCTTCTCTCTCTCTCTCTCTCTCTCTCTCTCTCTCTCTCTCTCTGTCGCACTCGCGAGCGCTCTCGTGAATGTAGAGCTGAAAGAATAACTCGTGAGTTGCAAAGTACTACCAATAAATCAGCTATCGCATTAACTGTGCATAGGGTGTTCAAAAGAATGGGTTAGAATTGCCGAACAGCTCCCGATAAGCTAAGCTACGCATCATTGCACGCAATGCTAAGCGGCGCTTGAGATGGTGCACAGAGCAACGCCACTGTGCGGTGGATGACTGGAAAAGAGTGATTTGACGTGATAGATCGCGCTATACCCTGTTTAAATCCTATGGAACGGTTTGTGTTCGGCGAATGCCAGTAGAACTTTACCTGCCATCATGTCTAGTGCCAACAGTGAAGTACGGAGGTGGTGTTACAGTATGGAGGTGTTTTTTTGGTTATGGTGTGGCCCCTTATTGCACTTGAGAAAATGCTAAATACGGAATGATATGAACGCGTTTTGCAACAATGTGTACTGTGCACAGTAGAGGAAGAGTGCGGAGATGACGATTGTATCAGCACCCTGCCATAAACCAGCATCTGTGAAGTAATAACTTGAGGACAATAACATCCCTGAAATGGAATAATATGCCCTACCTTTGGGAAGAGTTCGTCTTCGACCCAGACCCCAGTGTTCAGCAGTTCAACCTTCTCTGGTTTCGGCTCTTGAGGAAAAATAGTATGCCATTCCCCACACACAAAGAAAGCCAAGCTCAACCTATCACAAAAGTCGCTTGGTGGTAGCCCATATATTAATGTCCACTGAAAGGTGCCCGAATGCTTTTGATCATATAATATATATCTCTAGGCTTCTAAAAAATGCCGAGATACTCTTCTGCTAATACTTCTCACCATATTGTCGTTGTGTTTCTTGCGGATGTGGCTCTGATTCGTTGTGGGTTGCGTTTCCGCGACGGTGATGGAGACATTATTGATAACTACGTTTGGTGCTCACGTGCGTCTTCGATATTCGTTGGGGCTTGTTGCTCGGTCGGTGGAGTAGTTCTATGTGACTTTAAAACGTGGGTGTCACAGCGGCCGCGATCTGCGTTGCTTGTTATGGGTTCTGATCCAATCCGTCCTGATGAAGTCTGGCGAGCATAAATAGGGCACTGAGTTGAAACGTCTGGCGATGGATCGTTTTGCCGGAAGGGTTTGTGTAACATCAGTAACTATCGAAGCGTAGGCGGAGCTGAACTTGGGAAATTGTGTTGCGTATCGCACAGTGTGTGGCTGATTGGCATATAACATTTCTCCACGAACCGTAAAATACGACCAAATGTGCATTTTCAAGGCAGAGCATAAAATCCAATCTCTGTTATCTAGTGTAAAGCGTCGGTTTCTCACACACTTTTCCAACTGTACTTGCAAAACTTTGATGTTCCGTAGTTGTCCAAGAACCATTTGCTATTTCGGAAGGCATACTGTGAACTATGGCGGCAGTGACCCTTGCTTTACTTAAACTTCAAGTGTAAATTTGAAAATCTGCTGTAACGTTGAATCTGTTAACAATTCGTTCACAGTGAACTTCCAATACGCAGCGACTGTTGAAATACCGTAATGCTAACTATGCCTTACACTTAGTGCAATAATACCATTTTTGATAAAGAATCATCTGTACTCGCATTGCTAAATTTTTCCTCTTTAGGATTAAAAGAAGAAAAACTTTCATCTCTGGAGAAAGTAAAATAGTTTATTTGTGAGTCAATATATATTTTAACACCGTTCAGGTCTCTTTTACACTGAGGCGTTGTCCAGTTCTGGATGGCGAATGCGGTGATAACTCGCCTTAGTTGGATGTTCAGATTAGCCCATTTTTCCGACTGCTATGCTTATCCCCATAACTTCCGTATTTTGGTTTGTGTATTCTGCAAGTAATAATGTAGTGGATACTCCTACGTGTTGAAATTAATCTAAATCATTTTACCTTCTTCATCTTATTGGTTTTTATCTGTATTGGATTCTGGCAATGTTTCGTTTTCCATCCTACTTGTATGTCCATCCCATTGTCTTCCGTACTAACATACTTCCAGTTCAAGTCAGCAGCCCCATTTTTGTTTTTATCTTTTGTTACTAGTAGTTACAGAGTTAGTTTTGCCGATTCGTGGATCACTTTCGCAAGGATGGTAGAAATTTCATGATAATGTAGTTTCAGAAGAAGAAAAAGGATCAGGCTAAATGCAAACAGGCATTTACATCTTCATCTACTTCTTTACAGATATTTCGCAAGACCCCGTCCGGTGTGTAGCGGAGGGTACACTCTACCACTACCTACTGCCCTCTATCACTACTAGTCGTTTCCGTTCCTCTTCCGCTCACAAAGAGAGCGACTACCGTTTATACGCCTCCGTGCGAGCCCTAATTTCTCTTATCTTTTGTTCGTGAACGTTACGCGAAATGTACGTTAGCAGCAGTAGAATCGTTCTGCAGTCAGCTTGAAAAGCCTGTTCTCTAATGGTTTCAAAAATATTCCTGGAAAAGAACGTCGCCTTCCTTCCAGGGGTCCCATCTGAGTTCCCGAAGCATCTTCTTAATACTTGCGTGCCGTTCGAACCTACCGATAACATTTCTGTCACCGCACCTCTGAATTGGTTGAATGTCTTTCTGTAATCCGACCGGCTACGGACCCCTAACATTCAAGCATTTCTCTAGAATGGGTCGCACTAGTGTCCTAATTCCGATCACCTTTAGAAATGAACCACACTTTCCTACAATTCCTGAAATACTCACAATAAATTGAAGTGGTCTATTCCCTTTCCATGATACATGGTTATTCCATTTCATGTGGCTTCGCAACGTTACCCCTACATATTTAATCGACGTGACTGTGTCAAACCGCATGACTACTAATGCTGTATTCGAACATTACGGTTTTTTGTTCCTCCTCATCCGTAATAACTTACATTTTTCTACTTTTAGAGTCAACTAGCATTCATCAAACCAGCTACAGATTTTTGTCTAAGTCATATCTTCCTGCACTCGCTCAACGGCGACAAAAGTCCGTGCACCACAGCATCATAACAAACAGCCACATCGATGCTCACCTTCTCCGCCAGAGCATTCATGTTTATAGAATATAACAACTTCATATCATACTTCCCTGACTCCTGACAATATCCTTGTCTCCGATGAACAGATTCAGGCACAAAGAAGAGGCAAACAAATATGACCATCACTCACCGCGAGGACGAATACCGCCTGGTGACATTGCGGGCACATGACGCCGTAAGGTCCATATACGCACATCAAAAAACTCGCTTCCCAGAGTTCCGGAACCTGTACAGAAAATTGGAATAGAGATCAACATAAACATCATTTCCACCCTTTTTATTCCTCATGAAAACCACAAATAGTACGTTGTGCCACCGTAGAGCGAGACCTTCAGAGATGATGGTCCAGATTGCTGTATACACCAATACATCTGATAATCAGTAGCACGTCCTTTTGCGTTGATGCATGCCTGTATTCGTCGTGGCATATTATCCGCAAGTTCTTCAAGGCAGTGTTGATCCTCAACGAAGATTCGGCGTAGACCCCTCAGAGTAGTTGGTGGGTCACGTCTTCTATAAACAGCCCTTTTCAATCCAACCCATACATGTTCGATACGGATCATGTCTGGA
This sequence comes from Schistocerca nitens, assembly GCF_023898315.1. Classification (NCBI taxonomy): domain Eukaryota; kingdom Metazoa; phylum Arthropoda; class Insecta; order Orthoptera; family Acrididae; genus Schistocerca; species Schistocerca nitens. The sequence goes on along the minus strand of NC_064619.1, from coordinate 509,299,472 downwards.
GAACATGCTGGTCACTCTAGTAGAGCGATGTCTTTATGCTGAAGGAAGTAATTCACGAGATTTGCACGGTAGGAGCACGAATTATAGCCATTATACTGTCGATGTGGTTGCTCTGTTGGTCGGAGGAAGGCACTGACGTATCGTACAGCTGTTACGGCGCCTTCCATAACCACCAGCGGCGTACGCCGGCCCCACATAACGCCACCCCAAAACAGCCGCACATATTGAGAACACTGACAATAAGATGCAGCAGGATTATAGGAGATGCGTTAAGGCATCAGGGAATGATCTTCATGGAACTATAGAGAACTGTAGAGGGAAAAGACTTTAGAGGAAGACAGTGATTGGAATACTTCGGACAGCTAACTGAGGACGTAGTGTGCAAGTGCCACTCTCAGATGAAGAACTGATGGGGGGTCTTCATGAAACCAGACAGAAGATCGGTAATTCAAAAAAGAAAGTGGGAAATCCGCTGACGTAAGTCACTTTCATAAAAGACACATTGTTATGGTCCAACGCCTGCCAGCAAGCGTGTAGTAAATGGTGAAGAAGGTCGGTTGTTAGCGTGCTACCGTCCTTAGCAACTGTGGAAAGTGGTTGAAGGACGGTGGCGCCACGGGATGACGACTAGGTGTTAAACGTTCACACCTCATCACAGAAAATGGAGGTCGGAGGTTACCGTTTCTGGGAAGCAGGCTAGGCGACGATTTGTGACAGATCTGTCAACAGAGTACAATGCTGGTGGATGCGAAAGTGTTTTGGAGCGCACCGTTCAGTTCACATAGTTCAACATGAGGCTGCGCAGGAGACGACTTACACATGTTCGAGTGTTGAACCAACGACATCGTCAGTTACGGTTCATCGAGATTGGACCATGGATTAATGGAATCATGTCACCTGGTCCGATGAATCCTCTTTCTTGCAGCGCCACGTCGACGGTCGTGCCTAGATAAGTCGTCAACTAGGCGAATGGCTACTCGGGACATCCAGGACACCACGGACCCAGGCTGGTTCCGGCAATATAATGAAATAGGGGAAATTCTCCCGGGTTTCATGCTCCTTTGGTAATAATCGTAGGCCCATGACAGCTGTAGACTGTTAGTGTTGGAGTCTTCAATCCAAGTCTCAACTCATCACTTCTTTTAGCTGTATTGTTCGATAAATTTATTTTTCCTCAATTAGATTCAGTATCTAATTAATTATTCGACGTATCCATCTAATCTTCAGTTTATATTCTGTTCTTTTCTGAACAGTTTATAGTTCACACTTCACTTCCGTACAGGGCCACATTGCAACAGTTAAACGGTGTGGACAGAAAGTTGGAAAGTGTGCGTCTCACGGGAAGCGTGCCAGAGCTAAATAAATGTCGTCTGACTAGGGCCTCCTGTCGGGTAAACAATTTGCTGGGGGCAAGTCTTTCGATTTGACGCCACTGCGGCGACTTGCGCGTCGATGAGGTTGAAATTGTGATAATTAGGACAACACATCACCCAATCCCTGAGCGGAGAAAATCTCCGACCCAACCGGGAATCGAATCCGGGCACTGGTTGCTGTAGATTTCGATCATTCTTATGATCTAGTGGATCATGCGTATCTCGCGGCGGTGATGAACAGGATGGGGTGTCTCGCCATTATCCACCACTGCAGTGATGCGGCTGTTGCACGGCGCCAGATCAGCGATGGTGATCAACGGAGGGAGAACTGAGTATTTTAAGACCTTAAGATCAGTCAGACAGAGTTGCCTCTTGTCGATCCTCCTATATGCGGTCACCTTAGAACCGTGCCTCGCAGACCTTCGCCGCCGTCTTACCGGTATCTCCCTGGGCATCCACCATTAAATCGCATACGCGGATGACATTGTAGTCCTCGTCCGGAATGATGGGAAGACTCAATCAGCACTGGATTGGCTAGAGACTATGGGATGGCAGCTGGCAGCGAGGTCAACTTCCGAAAATCACAATTCGTGCATGTGGGACGTGGACTAGAACCAGGAACGGAAGGACCCTTATCTGTGGTGCAAATCCTCCACTGTTTGGATATCACCTTTCATAAGGAGACGGAGGGAACGGCTGCTGACAACTACCGACGGCTGTTACTCAGAATACGCACGTCAGTAAGACTGAACGCCCTACGGTCGATGGATATGCTGCAGAGCGTGTCACTCGTCAACCTTTATCTCGCGCCCATGATGTGCCACCTGACACCTACCCTTTACGCGCACGATGGCTGTGAGGATTCAGGCAGCTTTTGGGTACTATGTAAGCCTGGGACAGCTCTTCAAGGTACACTACAACACGCTTACCCTGGTTTAGTGAACGTGCACGAGAAGGCGCGTGCCATGTATATTAATACTAGGCTAAAACGGTGGCGCAACAGGAATCACTCGCTTACGGGGACGATAATCGAAGAACTAGTACCAACATCTCATCTTCCCCCCAGCCTGCGTTGGCCATATATCGCCCCCGTTAACGTGTGTGCGCTCGTACATCGTTGAATACAGTTGCGGTCGAGAGCGTTTACCGACATCCTGACTGTCGACATCGAAGGACGTGTACCATCTGCTTCTTCGACAGATCCCCCGGAACAGGTGGAACGGAAATGCCCAGCCGTTAATTGGCAAGTGGTGTGGTGGACGGTACACCACCCCCACCTACCTACAACAGACAGGTCAACATGGTACATTGTAGTGAACCGAAAATACCCTACGAATGATGAAAAGTACGCAATAGATTTGGCGGATTCTCCTATGTGTGAGCAATGCGGCGAGCTGGATACGGACGACCACCGGCTGGTCTGCGGCCAGGCAATGGCTGTCTGCACTCTAGCAAGGAAGATAATATCGTCCAAGCCGCGCACTGTCTATGCAGCAATATCTTCCGACATAGTATTTTTTCCAGAGGAAAAATATTTTCCGCGTCATAAGACGAACGCAGTGTCGTGGATCACAGGTATGACGGTCCATTACATGTATAGAGACACACTTCTGAACGTACTTGATTACTGGCAATACTTGCAAGATGGACACACAAAACTGTTACGGATACGAAAGTACAAGGACTGGTATGCCAATTTCCTAGTAAAGGTTTTTGCAGACCTGCCATATACTTGCGGTGTGCCGGGTTCGCAAAGATGAGCGGCGGTGCTGTCGTGAAACCGACCAAGTAAAGTGATCAGCTAAGGACAACTACCCGAGTACGCGACCTAGGAAGAACTAACACTTGCACAGTTATCAATGGAATGTTACTTCGAATTTGGTTTTAATATCTATAAATACTTTTTTAAGGGTACCGGATGTGGCCCCACTTTGACTTTGTTGTTATTTCATGCTGCATGGTAGGAGGGCAGCGAGGTTCCTTCCAGGACAGTTATAAGGACGTACTATGGTTTTGTGAATAATAAAGATTTCTCCTTATCCTAACTTCCTTAAAAAAAAAAAGAAAGAAAGTACAAACTGCTTTCGTTCGCCTTTTGGAAAAAAAGATGGTAGAGCACCTATCCGCAAAAAACAGAAAAAAAATTTGGCCCATACGACTGCAGTGAAAAAGGTAATTTAAAAAAAATCAATGATAAAAAATTTAAAAAAGTCGGATAGAGCGTCTTCCATGTAAACAGGAGGTCCCGGGTTCGAGTCCTGTTCGGGGCACACATTTTTCAACTCTCCCCGTTGATATTTATCATTCCTGTAACCAGGTAAAGGTCTGGATTGCATGATAATTTCATTATTCGGGAGCTGCAAGATCACCAATGGTATCTGTACAGATACCAGCTTCATATAACAATAGTCTAATCCATGCCATGCAGAATCGCTTCCGTGTTGCATTTCAGAAGTGGACAATTAGCTACTAAGCACGTCTAGTTTGACAAGGCTCGCACAGGTTGTCAGCCATGGCCTTATAGCAGGAGTCATCTCAGCATCTGCCTTAAGTCATTTAGGGAAATCATGGACAACGTAACTGAGGAATTGGAGATTCTCCATAATATAAGATCAGTCTGTTTAAAGCAGCGCAGCCTCTAGTGTACAATAGTACCTTACTTAGAGAATTTTGCAAAAAAGTTATTTTACTATGTAAAGAGCTAATGCTACACTGTTCAATGATTTGACGATACCAATAACTCGTTGTTTATTGCCTTTTGTATGTGTTTAACACAGAATTGCGTGCTAAGTGTAATCTCCATCCTACGTATCAGTATTCCCTGATGCTGGTGGATCGATCTCTCCCAGCACGCAGTACCACTTTAGTAACGACCTACCGACCGACCATGGAGGGTGCGGCCTGCTGCGCGGTTTGGCGTGGCGCTGGCTGTCTGTGGCTGGGAACATCAAGCCGAGCCTGAGACACTGAGGAAGAACGCACCAGGGACTGGTGTACATCTTCCATGTGGGACACGGGCCGTGCTGCGCGGGGCGCTGGCGCAGGCCGGACTATGTAATGCGATCAGTTAGCTCTCTTTGTGAGGCGTCCGCGGGTTGTCTGCTTGCACCATACAGCACTGCCTAATCGTTCACCTTGACAAGTGCGAATCCAACCGCGGAAGAACCGCGGGGTCGCGACCACTTCCCCTCACGTAAAAAAATAAGTGCGCTTAAATTTTCACTTAATACATTGATGTGACAGAAGTGATGGGATAAAAGGGCAGTGCATTGGCGGAACTGTTGAAAAGTCCCCTTAAAAAAATTATAAATGACTGTGCTTAAACTGACACACAATATTTTTTTTAGCGCAACGCAATCTGACTTTCAAAAATCGCTACAAAAGAATGGCCCTGACTAACAATAACATATACCTTTCATGAATCACTTACCTCACAAAAATCTTCGTTACACAAACTACTGCAATACAGCGTGCGCCAATACTGCCAGCTGAATAACAGATTCTAACTACTGAAGGCACTAACTACTGATGGGCATAGTTAGCAAATGAAAGATTTTGATAGAGAGCAAACAATGTATTTACCTTAATAGTGTTCAAAAGTCTTTATATATCAGTTCATGACATCCAGTCTTACAAATTTGCTGTCTCTGATGGACACACGTCCAGATCATCCGCTCTCAAAACTCCGCCATTTTTCTCCCCACATCCACCACTGCTGGCGGCTCACCTCCAACTGCACAACGCTACGCGCTGTTCACATCCAGCTGCCCAACACTACAATAGCGAATGTTCCAACAATGCAAACCAGCCACAGACTGCACACAGCACAGTCAGTTATTTTCATATAGAGCGCTACATGGCGTTACCAACATAGAAACCTAAGCAGCCTACTTACATAGCCCCCATGCTCCCCACAAAAAAATTTACAAATTGTTTTGGGCAGTGGCCAATACAGATTTTAAAAAAATTTTTCATAATTACAATAAAAAAGAAATCAAATGCACACACTTATTGATTCAATGTTGGTCAAAAGCAAAAATTGTTCTCATAAAGACAGTCCTGATCGTTTATCACAATAGTAATTACAGGGTTTTCTTTCACAAAGTCTGAGCAGTAAAAGAAAATGCACACGGAAGTAGTGGATTTCCATGCAGTCTTGAAGAAGTAGTGTAGTCCTTCCAACAAAAAGACAGTGCTAACTCTTGAGATGCATACAGGTAATGGGCCACAACAGAGCAAACCCACAGCAGAGTCAGTCCAAGTTTTGAAGAATATTGGTAGGTAGGTCATCACAGAGTAGACCCACTGTAGTCCTGGTAGAGATTATGGTATTGGTGGGCCACCAGAGGTGCAGACCCACTGCAGTCCTTGTAGAAATAAGAGTATTGGTGGGCCATCAAAGATGCAGACCTACTGTAGTCCTTGTAGAGACGGCCAGCAGCCATCTGTTGCGACTGTGCAGGTGCACAGTCACCATCGAAGAGTCTTGAGGACAATATAGCAAGTCCATAAACCACCACTTGTGCACTCACAAAGTTTTTGAAACTGTCCTTAGAACCAGCAATGTTGTTAACCAGTCCCTTGCTGAATTATTAACACACGTGCAAACACTAACAACCCCAACTTCTCACATATTGTGCATATATTATGACAAACAGAAATGTGTGCAGTGAAATGAAACTTAATTTGAAGAACTGGTGTCTATACAATTATAAATTTACAATGTAAGAATACAATTACAAAGGTACAAAATACATCATTAAATAACATAACAATACAGATAACATTTGTAGTAATACAGGCTTTACAAAAGAATCGAAATAACATATACATCAGTGTTACAGGAATTATGACATAAGTAAATACATAAAAGGTCAGAATATCTTTCGAAACATCAACTTCAAACGTGAACATTAAAACCAAACACAATAAATAATGTCTATACATCTTTAGAAAGTAAATAACATATTATAAATGCAAATTATATTTGAGGATAACAATGTTCCTCATCATAGTGAATGTACCTGAGTATTAGAAAAATTCTACAACATAAGTCTTATCAGATAAACACATAAAGACAGGAAGAATACAAATACACTAGGTACACAGACACATAGTGGAATAACACAAAAGGACAGATCAGGGTTTGTTGTCAGTGTGACGTTTGGTACTGCAGTCCAACCCAGAACTTCATTCCATGGATCTTTCCTCTTATTTCAACATTTGTTCCCACAAAAAATTCCTATCCAAGCATGCTTTCTGTATTCTATTCATACCCTCTTTCGAAATAGTTATTCTCCACTGTACACTACATTTTTGGCCAAACCATTTTCTTATAGCTTCTCAACGCATTTCTTCCAATTCATCACAACTCGTTCTCTTATATAGCCTACCCCATCTTAAGGTAACTTAAATCTACTGAGCTCAGATGCATAAACTAAGGTATGAGGCAATGTAGCAGCACAAAACAATTAACACAAAGAGCAAAGACAACAATGCAAATTGGCAAAGCAAGTAGGAATATATCTAAAATAGCAAAGCTAGTGCAACATTACAACTAATATGAGCCAATGTGCAGCAACAAGAAAAATAAATCAGTAGTAAAACTGGCTTAACAGAGTAATACAAAGTGAAATTTAGTAGCACTATGCCTGGCAAACAGCAGCAGCAAATGCAATAACTTATATCTAAACATGACAACCCCACAAGCAGAAAAAATAGTACACTAAAGACAACAATGCAGATGAGGGAAACGTCTATTCACATCTTAGTGTCTATGTCATTAAAGTGGTGCACCACAACTTATTCTACAAAAAATACCAAGTACTTGAAAAGAAAATTTTGTATGCAGTAGAGAAATTTAGTAGCACTATGCCTGGCAAACAGCAGCAGCAAATGCAATAACTTATATCTAAACATGACAACCCCACAAGCAGAAAAAATAGTACACTAAAGACAACAATGCAGATGAGGGAAACGTCTATTCACATCTTAGTGTCTATGTCATTAAAGTGGTGCACCACAACTTATTCTACAAAAAATACCAAGTACTTGAAAAGAAAATTTTGTATGCAGTTACTGTTATTAGTCTCTTATTGTTCTTTCCTTTCCAAGTGCTCCTTTTTCGAAGAATGTGTATCATAAAATTATTATTTAATAGATCTGTTGACAAAAAGTGTCCACATTAGCAAATGCATTTAATTTTATTTTATTAAACCAATGCTGCAACACAGCTGGAAACCAGATATCAAATGAAATAAGCAACTATGTAAAGCAAAGCATAAAAACGTAATTTAATAGCCATGTGGCATTTCATAAGTCAGTATAAATTCTCTCAACTCTCGTAGAAAGACACTTGTCATAATCAGGTGTGCAGATGTAAGAATATTTCCCATCAAGTCATAAGCATTTCAGTAAGTAGCACAAAGTACAAGTAATCATATGTTTCCAGGTAATGAGCGTGTCGTATTTGCGATGCTTTCTACAAAGGAATGTCAATAGCGAGGTTAATGGCCTCTTTTTTCTCCACCTAAGGGCTGTTTCTCGAGGCGGCTAACACAGCTGACCGCCCAGAACGCATTACGTCAAGGTCACTTACCTTTCTTACCGAAATATTTACGACAGCAGTTTGCACTACAGTGACAGTCTCATATAAAAAACATTTCACAGGTCGAGAATTTGCGTTACAAATGTGTAGAAAAAAAATCCTGTAAATATAACAGTGTCCAAAAAATTTTCGCCGGCATTGTGATACATTCACACATATACACACATTTCATAACTTTTAAAGTACGATTCTTGGTTTCCAACATCCTTTTTCACAAAACAGGGTCCCTAAACACTATTCATTATTCCTTGCCTTATTACACATATACATATTCGTCGACACTTCCTCAATATTTCATCATAATAAATATGTCGCAAATCAAATTCCTCATATAGCATCAGCTTATTGATCATAAACATACCTCAACAGCATAATACACATCGTTGTCGTAATAATAACATCATTAAAACTCAGCCAAATTTCAAAAACGTCGTAGCTTTCTGCAATAATTTCAAAACCTAAAAAAATTCTCTGCTCATTTCAATAGTGTCATCTACCTCAATCGCACTTTAAAATCATGATCCCATACCAAACACATAATTCAAATCTCTCATACTATCACAATGGTTCCGAAAAAAATATGAACAGTTCACAAAGTACAGACAAAATACAATTTCATAAGTGTGAAGTTACCCAAATGTGTAATTACGTAAACATCTGTCACTGTCATAGTGAAAAAATATTTGTCTCTCTCAGTTAAATGATCAGAGAGCTGTGTATTTTATGTGTTAGAGAATTATGGTACCGATGTGTAAAGTTGTATAAGCAAACACCATATTAGCTAGGGCTCCTTGTGCTTGCCAAACACATGGTACACAGGCGTGTACCCCCATGATGATTAATGTAATTATACCCTTAGGTGTTACAGATTACAGCAATGGAATGAAATGTATCACGGAAAACCTTTGTATCATTGTAATTCAAAAATCTTTAAAAATAAATGTTTTAAGTACAAAATTAATCACTCAAATACGTGTACTGTAGCGCTAAACTGTGCGTCTTGTTGTAAGATAATCTCTGTCATTATTTAAGGGTAAAAAACGTGCCATGTGTCGTAATTATCGTCGTCCGTAAGCAAAGTTCTGTGGAAGTCAATGTACTTACCTCGTAATAAACAAAAGCGAAATGCTATGCATATAGATATCGTAGTTATTACGTACAGTACCGTGATTAAGAACGTACTACACTGTAATGTATTGTTGTGCTACGAAAAAGGCTGTCTCATTGTAGCTATACCACAAAAGCAACTACTAAAACATGTTTTACTTTCCAGAAGATTTCAGAAAAACTGTGCAGATATAAGACAAATATAGCACAAAAGCAACAATGTAAATTGTGTCACACATTAGTAGCGTCGTGATATAATCGTGTAGATGTCAAAGAAACCAAATAGTAAGTTATCTTTAATCTCACAAAAATTACTTCAAATAAAGAATGTCTTTACAAGTAAATCAAAATGTTGCATTAAAATCTCATTAGCCATATATGTTCTAGGTATGTGAGCCTTATAGTCGATACGTAATCGTGCAACTAACAAGCAAGAAAGTACACACACAGTAACACTGTGTCCTCTGTTCACTATAACAATGCATTTGTAATTACTGTCTAAATATGTTCCCTAGGTTCTAGACTGGCTATTTAACTTCAAACATAGTTGCATGTTAACAGTTTCTAAGTCTGACAAAGCACACTAGTAACGCGAAGTGAAACGTTTTATGGCAAAGACTTAAGTTAAAAAGCAGATTATCTTTCAATAAACGGTTTTACATGTGAAATGTGGTGTAAACCTTTACTCTTCCTAGTACGCAGAGTTTCAACTTCAAAGAAATTATCATGTTGCATACGTCGTTAAGGATTGCTAAAATTTTTCTCAAGGTTAGCGTCTATGTTATTTTTCTCTGAGCCAGCCGGCGCATGTGGCTGCCTACTGTGCGAGTCATTGTCTGTCTCTTTGTTGGCACGCGTCGTTATCAGGATTTGGAGATCTAACTTCTACAAATTCACCTTGTCGAGAGGCCCCTGCCCTGTTTGAACCACGCCAATTTTGGTTAAATTCTGGTCTGTTGTTAATATTATATCGTCTGTCGTCATGTCGGTAGTTTCTGTAACTCTTTTCTTGTGGGTCACGTGGTGGAGAATTTTTCCATGAGTCGTAACTGCACGGTGGACCGTTGCGTCTGAAGTTATTCTGTCTCCCTTGATAATAATTATTTCGGTTCCCATATTGTCTGTTTCTATGGTTATCTCTGTCATATTCATTACTACGGAAATGCCATCTTTCTCTGTAACTATTATTACTCTGGCAGTGGTTGTCATACGGGTGGTGTCTGTTTTGGTCACGATTTACGTTGTAAGAATAACCTTGTCATGTCCAGTTAATATGTCTGTCATCGCGAAATTGTGACGGATGTGACCTGTAATTGTTGTGCTCCTGTTTTCGCGTTCCGCGATTATCGGTGTCAATTTCCAATTCTTGTAACAGTGCCTGAAAAGCTTCAATGTCGTCTTTGCAACGTCCTGCCAAAATAATATGTCGTAAATGTTCAGGCAATTTGATTAAGCAAATGCGGATGAGTTCTGAGGGGCTGTATGGGTTTGAAAGATACTGATTCTTATGTAAAATGTCTTCGAAATATTTGACAAGACTGGAAAATTCAGATTGTTCGAAATGTTTCGTCATTACGACGCTATGTTTTACTCTGTCTTGTGTAGCTTGAGACCGATATGCTGAGAGGAAGGCATGATAAAATTCTCCTTCACTGTGACAATCGTGAATGACTGATCGCATTCTTACAGCTGGTTCATTCTCTAAGTAGCCACACATAAATTCTAACCTGTGCTCAAATGACTAGTTGGGAGGAAAACAATGAGAGAATTGATGGAGCCATGCTTGTGGATGAATGTCGTTGCCAGAATTCTTAAATGTTTTGAATTTACGTGTAGTAATGAACAGATTATAGTCAAAAGAATCATGTCGGCGAGTCGCATATCGGTCATTGTTACTTCGTTTCGGCGGTTCCATCTCAAAATCCGGTGTACGTTGCCAATTTCTTTCATAATTTCCGAAGTGCCCTGTGTTATTATTTTGTGGCTGTTCCGTATTTCTATGTCCCTCTTCCCATATTGGAGCGCAAGTGTCGTCTGAAATATGTAATTCTTGTATTACCTGTGTCAACTGATCTTGTACTTCCGGATTTCTCTTTTGTACTGTGTATTGATTTGATTTTGATTTTGTTTGAATTTTCTAATTTCTTCATACTCTTCTGTGTCAGTGAAGGCTATGGGTCTTGTGTCATTCAGGTCATCATCTACCTTTGTACATAAGTTAGTGAACTGATCCGAAAGCTCGGCTACTTTCTTCGATAGTGAACTGATTTCCTCGGTGTGTTTTTCTGAACCAAGTTTCAGAGTGTCCATTTGTGTTGAAATCGTATCTACTGTATCCTTTACGTTTTCCTGAGTTTTTGCAAGTTGCGTAACCAAATTGGTAGATGCAACTGAGTCAATTTTAGCTTGCAAGGTGTCGTGATTTTCATGAACAACAGTTTGCAGTTCTCTTATGGCTGCTTCGTGATTCCGTAATGTATTTTCATGACGCGAAAATATAGGTTGAAAATGCTCACAAATTTGTGTTTTTACGTCATTACAGACTTTTTGACATTTCGATTCGATTTTAAGTAACTCAGCAGTTAAACCTTCACGTGTTTGTTCAAGCGTTTGTTCCATTGAGTCTAACTTTTGAAGCTGTTGCTGTGTTTGTCTCTGATTTTGTTACATCGTGTCTAACTTTTGAAGATTTTGTTCCATTGTGTCTAACTTTTGTTGTGTTTGTCTCTGATTTTGTTCCATTGTGTCAAACTTTTGAAGCTTTTGTCCCATTTGTTGCATTAATTGTAATAACAATGCACTGGTGTCTGAAACATGTTCCTCAGTGCTATTCGGCAGTGCATTTGAACCGGCAATATTCGCATTTTGAGAAGCAGAAAATGTGTCTTAGCTTATTTGAGAAAATGGTGAGGACGCAAAACCTGAATCTATAGTATTTGCAAGATTGAGTCCTGTCATTTCGGATTCCTGAGGCGAGCTGTTGCCGACCGATCGATCGATACTACTTCCCTGTTCACTATTTGTTTCACTGTTTACACCATTATTTCCCGCCCGCTCCACTTCCCTATGCACAATTACCAAATTATTACTTTAAATGTCTGTTAATTCATTACACGGTGGTGCTGATAAGCTACGCTCGTCGTCACTATCATTTCTCAATTTACTTTGGAGCCTAGTGTTACGTTTTTCACACGCCATAATTATCACGTATTTCACACGATAACAAGCAAAGCACAATTTGAATTGCAAAAATAAGAAAACACATTAACATAGCACTGAAAATAATATCTAGTTAATTGCAAGCACAACTGCGAAATACTTGGTGCAAATCTACATGCATGCCACAACTGTTTTACTGTGCAACACTGAAAAACTACAACTACAAAGGAAATTCCTTCTATAATTATAAACAATAGCTACACTAATTAAACAAACTACAAGAAAAATCAGAAGATTCCAGTGGGGTATCCTGGGCTAAAGGTCGACATATGAAATGTCCCCTTAGAAAAATTATAAATGACTGTGCTTAAACTGGCACACAATATTTCTTTTTAGCGCAACACAATCTGACTCAAAAATCCCTACAAAAGGATGGCCCTGACTAACGATAACATGTACCTTTCATGAATCACTTTAGCGTGCGCCAGTACTGCCAGCTGAATAAAAGATTCTAACTACTGAAGGCACTAACTACTGATAGGCGTAGTTAGCAAATGAAAGACTTTGATAGAGAACAAACAATGTATTTACTTTAATAGTGTTCAAAAGTCATTATATATATATATATAATTATTATACAAATCTGGCCGTTAAAGACCGTGAAAACAGTTATTTCTTGCGCTTCTGGGAAGTCTTCTTTCTCTCAGTCCACACTTCTTTCATTCTTGCGCTGAAGGTGGCTTTTCTCTCTTCAGACCATTTAGTTCCACAAGTCTTCTTAATTTTCACACCGAAACCCGTGAATGAATTCAGTTTCTTTCTAAAAAGGTTTCTGTTAAATATTGTTTCCTGATCTATGTCCATTTCTTTTAGATCTCTTTCTGTGTTGATAAACCATAAATTTTTATTTTTTAGATTTGCAATGTACGAATTTATTTGTTTTGTAAGCCTATTCGGGTTCATCCTGATGATGTGAGCACAAAAGGAGCATCTTCTTTTTCTAATTTCGTCTGTAATTTTGCTGCACTTCGTATACACTTCTTTGTTGCTGTTTAGTCTGTATACAGGCTTGCCTTGATCATCTGTTATTTTCCTGTGTCCAAGAATTGTCCTCACAATTCTTCTTTCACGATTTTCTATCTGTTCTGCGTATGTAAAATTTGCCAGTGTTTCTGATGCATATAGTATCTGCGGTCTAATGACAGTCTGGTAGTGTCTGAGTTTAATGTTTTTGGATATACATTTTTTTGAATACATTTGTCTGCAGTAGTGAGTTGCTGTCTCTAGTTTTTGTATTCTAGCCCTGCAGGATGGATGACCTTTTGCCACAGGCTCAATTAGTTCACCAAGATATTTAAAATGTTTAGATACTTGTATTATCCCGTATTTCGTAGTTATTTTCTTTGGTGGATTTTTGATATTTGTAATGATTTCTGTCTTTTCAAATGAAATTTGCAAGCCTGCTTTTTCAGCAGTTTCTTTAAGTAATTCTATTTGTTTTATTGTGTCTTTTTGTGTGTAAGCTAAACAGGCGAGATTGTCAGCGAAGGCAGAACAGTTGGTTTCAATGGCTTTGTAGCACTTCCATCCAATTTGGACTTTCTCAACTCCATGTTTTTGCGTGAGTTTTCTCCATTCTGCTATGACTTTATCCAGAACACAGTTGAAGAGTACCGGGGACAGCGCATCTCCTTGTCTGACGCCGGTTTTGACCTCGAAATGCCGTGAAATTTCTCCTTGGAATTTTACTTTTGATGTTGTATTTGTTAATGTTTCTTTGATTATGGTGATTGTTGTTTCATCTATTTTATATTCTCGAAGTGTTTTGATGAGTGTGTCCCTATCGATTGAGTCATAAGCTTTTTTGAAATCAATGAATGTTATGAAATATTTCCTGCTCCTTGTAGATAAATAGTTCATTGTTGTTTTGAGGTTAAAAATTTGTTCGGCGCAGGATCTTCCTGGTCTGAAGCCAGCTTGATATTCTCCAAGTTTTCCCTCTGTAATTGGTGATACACGATTGAGCAGGGCTTTTGATAGAATTTTGTATGGGACTGGGAGAAGCGATATTCCACGATAGTTGTTAACATCCCTTTTGTCACCTTTTTTAAACAAAGGGTGAATTAGGGCAGTTTTCCAGTGACTTGGGATTTTCTTGGTTTCCCATACTCGTTCAAGTTCTTTGTGTAGTGCTTCTACTGATGTTTCTCCCCCAAACTTGAGCATTTCTGCTGTAATTGTGTCTTCTCCACATGCTTTCTTGTTTTTGAGATTTTTGATTATGTTTGTGATTTCCTCTCGTGTCGGAGGTGTTGAATGTGTTGGTAATGTTTCTGGTTGCGTAAAACTGAGAGTCTGGATGGGTGTTTGACAGTTTAGGAGTGTCTCAAAATATTCAGCCAGGATTTCACAGTGTTCAGTATTGTTGGTGGCGAGAGTCTTATTATTTCTCATAAGGTTTAGGCAAGGGGACTGGTATCCTCTGAGTTTCTGGTTGAATGCTTTATACCAAGCTGCCGTGTTGCATTTCTTGAAATTCTCTTCGATTGAGTCCAGTTGTTGTTGTTTCTTATATTGTCTCTTGGTGTTGCGAATAGTTTTCGAGGCATTCTTTCTGGCTTGCTTAAATTCATCAAAGTTGTTTTCAGTTTTATGTGAGTTCCACTTTTTCCAGGCTTTAAGTCTTTCATGCAGAACTTCATTACAGTTGCTGTCCGACCACGGGTGTCTCGGTTTGCTCTTTTTTGGAAAGGTTGTTTCTGTTGCCTCAATCAAGTTGTTCTGAAATTCTTGGAGGTTTTGTGAAGGGGAGAATGTCTTTAGTTTTTTCTGAAAATCCTTGAGGTTAGAGTTGGACTTAAGGTTGTAATTTCTCAGGGTTGTAAGATCAAAATTTATTTTATTTCTGTTTTTATATTCACCGTTTCTGCTTTTCTGTTTGTTTTTTGGGATCAGTTTAGTTTTTATTTTCGTGAGACAGTGATCGGAGTCGAGGTTTAGAGATTTTCGGACACGTGTGTTCAATATTTCTTTTTCACATTTGGAGGAGATGGCAACGTGATCTATTTGAAATTCTCCGATACTCTTTATCGGAGATACCCAGGTTTCTTGTTTTCTGGGAAGATGTTTAACACGTGTTGACATTAGCTTGAGTTTAAACTGCTTACAGAGCATAATTAACCTTTCTCCATTTTTGTTGGTTCGTTTGTGTGCGGGAAAGTTGCCGACAATATCGCGGAATTTCTTTTCTTTTCCAATCTGAGCGTTAAAATCTCCTAGAAGTATTTTTGCATTGTTTTCTGGGATTTCTGATATATGATCCTTAAGGTTTTCCCAGAATTCATCTGTTTCTTCCCTATTTTTAGCATTATTTTTGTCATTTGTGGGAGTGTGAACATTGATTAATGTGTATTTTTTATTTGCACATCGAAAAGTGAGGAAAGATGTTCTCGATGATGTTGACCAAAAATGTTCGACAGAGTTCAGAATTTTTGTGTTTACAGCAAAAGCTGTGCCAAGCTGAGGGCATTTCTTCATTACAATTTATATATATATCAGTTCATGACATCCAGTCTTACAAATTTACTGTCTCTGATGGACACACGTCCAGATCATCCGCTCTCAAAACTCCGCCATCTCTCTCCCCACTGTAACGTTCCCTGGCATTTTCACAATTTATTTGTAACATATACGCCGATCTGGGCAAGTTATATATATATATATATATATATATATATATATATATATATATATATATATATATATATATATATATATATATCTTAATATTACTGAATGTGGTATGAAATATGTTTGTTATTTTTATTATATTTTTTTGTAACATTTCTCTGTATTAGGATAGGAAATTTCTATATTTATTATGTGAATGTAAAAGTGTCAGTATTTGCGGTATCAGCGATATTTGCTGGAAATCGATTTACAAAGAAATGTTAATAATCGTAATAGTCGTGCCGTTGTTTATCTTTGGCATGTGGAGACTCTCTGTCGTTGTATGGACAGAGCAGCTAGTTGTGTGGACAGAGCCGCTAGAGTGAGGAAGGGTCAGTTGTGGACAGAGCAGCTAGTGTGTGGAAGAGTCAGTGTGTGGACAGAGCCGCTAGAGTGAGGAAGGGTCAGTATGGACAGAGCAGCTAGTTGTGTGGACAGAGCCGCTAGAGTGAGGAAGGGTCAGTTGTGGACAGAGCAGCTGAAGTGAGGAAGAAGTGAGGAAGTGTTAATCCTTGATCGCTCTAGCAGACGCGATGTGCAGCTACGCTCGCGCCCATTAGACGCGCCTGATTCATTAACCCGCATTGTGGGCACTAAAGGTTGTGTATGCATCGTGGTTATCCAGCAGAGTTAAGATGTACTTCTTTTGTATCTGTCGGGACTTTGCCGCCTTTAATCAAAGCGTACGAATTAATGTGAGTTGACTTGTTGTTTGGGCTAAATATATTAGTATTCATTAAAAGTGTAAATTATTTATGTAAATGAGCATGCCCACGTCATCTATAAATCACATGGGTAATGTAGTAGGTTTGATCAGTGATAAATGTCGGCTTGGCAATAATTAAGACATTTTCTGTTAATTAAAATATTCTTGTGTTTTATGGCTAGTGCCGGGATAAAAGTCAGTAAAAATATTTCACAAAAAGAAAAACCCACTGCATTCTGGAAAGTGTATGCCAAGGCCGAATGATTTAAGAGACTCAGTTCTTATCCAGATAGTACTATCCAATTAATATGAGTGCACGTAATAATTTCCTTTAAATGTACGTAATCCTTAAGAAAGTAAAATTTGTTTTTTTTTTACCACACGTAATGAAGAGAGTGGTTCTACAACAAAGTTCGCACTAAGGCAAATTAACTTTTAAGCAAGAAATAAAATTATTATTTCCTTTTTTTATTTCTACGAAATTTCAAATCATTCATTCCAGTAATTTCGTTAAAATGGCACCCAGCGTGAAGCTCGATTCAATTTTAAGAGAATATCATTAAAATGGCGCCCAGCGTGGGGCCCGAATATGCAGTGGCCACGAAATACCCTTGAGATACCTAGGGAATTAATATAGTCGAACTTTGTTGCAGGACATTTAATAATTTTGTCATGTACTGTATGTATTGCTTAACCAATATTGTGTGGTAATACCTGTGTATGATTTTTTGCATGAGAACACTATGTATCCGGAGCTGAAGCAGAGAGCTCATTATTTTGAAAAATTAATAACCTTCCACAATATCAGGGGGCAGCAGCACCCAAGATAGATCACCAAAAGGTAAAGCTACAGTGTAGTTGTCCTGTAGGTAGTAAAGTAGCCTCCGTGCAGTGTCCTCGGATCATTAGTGGTGTGCTTGTTGTTAGTACTTTGTTTTAAAATAACAGGACATTTAAGTAGTTAGTCATTGTAGTATATAGTACGTATGTATTGGGTAATGTCCATTTCTTGTGTGCTTATGTGAGTGAAACCTGAAGTGTTAGGATACTTAGTTCAGATTTTATTTCTTTTGTTTACTATGGTTAGATTGCGTAGTCAGAAAGATATCAACATGGATAATGAGCAACAGTTAGTTAATAGTGATACCGAGTTAGAAAATGGGACACAAAGTAATGTTAGTGACGTAGCTCAGGAAGTACAATGTGAGAATCTGGGGGCAGAAGGGCAAGAAATGTTGCCACTGCCACCCAGTGATTCAGTTGATAGCGTAAATAGTGAGCCATCCGCAAGCACTGGGCACGGACCAGAGAGTGGTGTGATGTCAGAAGTGCAATCATTAAAAGATATGTTTGAGCGCATGATCACTTTCCAAGCTGAATTTGTACAAATGCAAGCAGAGCGTGATAAAGAACGTGATGCCGAACAAGCAAAGCGTGACCAGAGATTGGTAGCTGAATTTGCATGTAAACAAGCAGAGCGTGATAACGAACGTGATGCCAAACAAGCAGAGCGTGACCGACGCATGCATGAGAGGGACTTGCAGTTGATGCAAGCTTTAGAAGTTATGCAAAGTGACATTGTTAACTTGAAACAAAAATATGAAACCATGCCCAAAACGGTGCAAGCATTAAGCGAAGGACTAAATAGTATTCAAATGGCTAATGCCAATATCGTAGAGGAAGTCAGTGTCCTGACTAATAGGGTCGAACAACTAGAACTTAACACAACCCACGTAATTGAGAACAAAGTGATCGAACATGTGCACAAAGTAGAACGTAACTTCATAAAGGAATTAGATGAGAAAGTGCACGCCGCAATTGAGGCCAGAGAGATGGATTCTACTGCGGATGTGCAAGATCTTAAAAAGATAGTGCAAAAGGACATTCCGCTGTGGCAGCGGAGTGTGGACCGCCGTCTTGCCGAAATGGAGCTAAGTTTGCGGCAAGACGATGCGCTGGCGTATGTCACGCCAGCCAAGTCCAACAATGATAGGCATATAAATACAGCAGTACACAATTGTGACTGCAAGACAGGACAGGCAACCGATGTAAGCGGAACAAATAAATGTCATTCCAAAGTAGTGATTGAAGAAAGTCTGATTAGGAACCGACAGTTTCAGATCTTTACAACGGAGAAGAAATCTGTTCACCCTGTAGTGTTTATCAAGGGATTTAGAAACATTTTGCCTAGCGTTTGGAGTCATACCCAGAAAATACAGTTTGTTATGTCTTACATACAGGGAGATGCTGCGTTATGGGCAACCGAAGCAGCTGACAGTTGCGATACATATGAGCAATTCGAAAAGGCATTCTTGGCCAAATATTGGTCAACATGTATTCAGGAGAGATTACGGAAGGAAGTATATAATCCAGAGCCGTATTCTCCACGATTAGGCAATTTGCGAAAATATTTTGAGAAGTACATTAATAAGACCCGTTACTGGGACGAACAGATTTCATCTCGGGATTTGATCAGACTTTTGAAATCACACTTGCCGATAGATGTAAAGGAAAAGCTTATACACGTGCCCGAAAATGATATGGAACATTTCTTGTCTATTCTGGACGCAATTGACCTGATTCAGGAGGACGTTAAGGCGGCCTCTGAACAGATTAGAAGTAACGGAAATAGTTATAGAAATGGTAGAAATAACACGCCTCTAACCAGTAATAGAAACGGCGGAGGTAATAATAGGAGACAAGGGTATACACAAAACGGAAATAGAGATAGAGACCGGAACGGAAATAGACCACCGGGGAATAATGATAGGAAAAGGAGGTTCGATGACCGGTATGAAACAGGCCCACCAAGCAGTCATAGATGGAAAAATGCCAGGGGGCCGTACAACACTAATACTTATAATGATGCAAACCGAACTTGGCCACAGAACCAGAGGCCCAGTCCGGACCGGCAGAACAGTGATAGATATGACAATAACCGACCGCCACCACAAAATGCGCCAATTGCGCAGCCGTGGCGGCCGACGCAACACAACGTGCACATAGTGGAGGTCAATGACACAGAGCAGCCACGCCCATCCACTAGCAATAATTCAACAAACTAGATGCGGCCGAGATACGCTCTCCATCGTCGGCTACGGTTTGGAGTGAGAGCAGCCCGACACAAAACAAAACACCGAAAACAATCTGTATCCTTAGGTATAATGACGGGGTACAGATGGGAGATGAATTAATAACCGAACCATCCACGTGCATAAAGGAACACAAGGTGGCCAGATATGATACATAAGTTTGTCGAAATTCACAACGCAACCCCGCATGCTTCTACGGGGTATCCACCGAATGAGATATTAATGAATAATAATCGAGCTCTGAACGAGTGGCTGGCACCCTTGCCTAAGGTCCCAGTCATTCCTGAGCCTAAGGAAGAGAAGATAAGAAAAGCAGGATGCAACCTTACTAGGTGCGCCCAGAAAAGGACGGAAAAATATAATCGACATGTAACGAATAACCAAACATTTAATGTTGGGGACTTGGTGCTCTTACGCAATCATCCTAAGTCCTCGGCATCTTTGAAACAGAATAGCAAGTGGCAATTGGTGTATAATGGACCTTTTAGAGTAGTAAGTGTGCCACATGAGTGTAGCTATCTCTTAGCAGATCCCCACTCAGGGAGAGTACGGGGACTGTATCCGCGTAAGGATGTAAAAGCATTCCTACAGTAAAGGACTAATAGTCCTATGCGGACACCGTTCCTTTGTAAACAATGAACATTAATAAGGTGTACTAGTGTAGGAGTGTATAGTTATAAGAATATGATTGACTTTTTTCATGTGTGTGGATATTTGTGTTATGTACTCTTTTAATTTGTGTTTAATTTGAGATATTTCTTGGCACAATCCTTTATATTATGTGTATCTATGTGTAGCTGTCAGATTGACAGATCTGAACCCGGAACAATATTAGTAATATAAGGCCCTGAGAACTTTATTATCTCACTAGTGTTATCACAAAATAATGCACCCAGTAGTGACCCGAGAGCACCACGGGAGGCAACCTTGTTGTAAATTTATGTAGCGTAAAGAAACTCACAAAGAAGCTTCAATTGAAGCATGTGCAGATTCAATCAATAAGAAAGAGCTAGCCAGATACGGTCCAAGTAAATTTTCGCCTACAGAGACTTCACTGTGGTTACGTAGGACGTTGATTGTATGTACGTAAATCTTACACTCTGGTAAAAGGTTACGAATGTGCTGTTGCAAACAAATTCAGCAGCGGACATTGTAAATAGAAATAAATAAACTTTAACAAAAGTGTAGTATTGTGCGGCAGAAACAGACAGTGACAGTCACTGATAAAGAACTAGCACAACACGAACAGTGAACCGATAACGGACGGTGGATAAACCTAGTGTCAAATTTTAACTTTTTGTATGTAAAGGGACGCTAGGAAAGAGCGTGTGACTAATGACAAGTCATGACGGTGGAAAATATTGTGTGCCCATAAAAGTGTACTGTGACAATGAAACCTTATGCGAACCAGACTAGTGAAGGCCTACTGAGTAATAACTACCACTAATTGTGTGCGTTCTTTCCCACAGCAGGAAATACGGATAGTATACTGTTTGTGAACTTGTTGCATGTTTCCTGGAGCACCGCAAGAAGACGTCGCACGGGCGAGCTGGTATCCAACGCGTTCGGCTATAGCAGCTATGCAGCGGCCACAGCAGCCCGTAGCAGACCAGACAGCCACGCCCGTACGCGCCGTAGCTGTCAACGATGGGGCGGTGACCTACACGAAGTCAGCGCGCCGCGCCGAGCGCCGCACCCCACCGCTCATCAAATACATTATTGGCTTTTGAAATGTTTACATAAACTGAATAACATATTAATGACTTCATTTTGATAAACATTGAACATGTACTATGTACGTCCGTAATTGATATATCCTAGGACAAGTGACCTTGTAGTGTATCACAAGAAAAATAGTGATATTGTGTAATTGTGTAAACCCGTTTGTGACAAACTGCAAAAATACTTCAAATGAAAAACTGTTAATATGGACTATAAACCAACTGGGATGGCTGGGCTCCGGCACAGTTTTGCCCAGGTTTCCTGATTGCCTACGCCCAAATGGGGGAGCCATGTACTTATATAATCCTGGGGCTAATTACAAGAGCCATTCCATAAAACATACAGAGGTGTAAAGAACGTTACTGGCACCATTGTGTCAAAGTGTAAAACCTCTTTGCCAAATGCTGCCAGGGGGCAATGTAACGTTCCCTGGCATTTTCACAATTTATTTGTAACATATACGCCGATCTGGGCAAGTTATATATATATATATATATATATATATATATATATATATATATATATATATATATCTTAATATTACTGAATGTGGTATGAAATATGTTTGTTATTTTTATTATATTTTTTTGTAACATTTCTCTGTATTAGGATAGGAAATTTCTATATTTATTATGTGAATGTAAAAGTGTCAGTATTTGCGGTATCAGCGATATTTGCTGGAAATCGATTTACAAAGAAATGTTAATAATCGTAATAGTCGTGCCGTTGTTTATCTTTGGCATGTGGAGACTCTCTGTCGTTGTATGGACAGAGCAGCTAGTTGTGTGGACAGAGCCGCTAGAGTGAGGAAGGGTCAGTTGTGGACAGAGCAGCTAGTGTGTGGAAGAGTCAGTGTGTGGACAGAGCCGCTAGAGTGAGGAAGGGTCAGTATGGACAGAGCAGCTAGTTGTGTGGACAGAGCCGCTAGAGTGAGGAAGGGTCAGTTGTGGACAGAGCAGCTGAAGTGAGGAAGAAGTGAGGAAGTGTTAATCCTTGATCGCTCTAGCAGACGCGATGTGCAGCTACGCTCGCGCCCATTAGACGCGCCTGATTCATTAACCCGCATTGTGGGCACTAAAGGTTGTGTATGCATCGTGGTTATCCAGCAGAGTTAAGATGTACTTCTTTTGTATCTGTCGGGACTTTGCCGCCTTTAATCAAAGCGTACGAATTAATGTGAGTTGACTTGTTGTTTGGGCTAAATATATTAGTATTCATTAAAAGTGTAAATTATTTATGTAAATGAGCATGCCCACGTCATCTATAAATCACATGGGTAATGTAGTAGGTTTGATCAGTGATAAATGTCGGCTTGGCAATAATTAAGACATTTTCTGTTAATTAAAATATTCTTGTGTTTTATGGCTAGTGCCGGGATAAAAGTCAGTAAAAATATTTCACAAAAAGAAAAACCCACTGCATTCTGGAAAGTGTATGCCAAGGCCGAATGATTTAAGAGACTCAGTTCTTATCCAGATAGTACTATCCAATTAATATGAGTGCACGTAATAATTTCCTTTAAATGTACGTAATCCTTAAGAAAGTAAAATTTGTTTTTTTTTTTTACCACACGTAATGAAGAGAGTGGTTCTACAACAAAGTTCGCACTAAGGCAAATTAACTTTTAAGCAAGAAATAAAATTATTATTTCCTTTTTTTATTTCTACGAAATTTCAAATCATTCATTCCAGTAATTTCGTTAAAATGGCACCCAGCGTGAAGCTCGATTCAATTTTAAGGAATATCATTAAACCACATCCACCACTGCTGGCGGCTCACCTCCAACTGCGCAACGCTACGCGCTGTTCACATCCAGCTGCCCAACACTACAATAGCGAATGTTCCAACAATGCAAACCAGCCACAGACTGCACACAGCACAGTCAGTGATTTTCATATAGAGCGCTACATGCCGTTACCAACATAAAAACCTAAACAGTCTACTTGGACTGTCATTTGTATTCAGGGGATTCATGTGAAGAGGTGTTGACGTGAATAAGGCGCACGGCGGGATTTAACAGACTTTTGAAAGCAAAATCGTAGTTGGAGCTAGACGAATGGAAAATTCCATTTCGAAAATCCACAGGGAATTCATTATTCCGAGATCTACAGAGTGAAGTGTGTGTCGAAAATATCAAATTTTGGGCATTACCTATCATCATGTTTAACGCAGTAGTCGACGCCTTCACTTAACGACCGAGAGCCGATGCGTTTGCTTAGAGTTGTCAGTGCTAACAGAGAAGCAACACTGCGTGAAATAACCGCAAAAATCAATGTGACACGTACGACGAACGTATTCGTTATGGTAGTTGGCCGAAATTTGACGTTAATGGATTAATGCAGCAGACAATTGACGCGAGTATCTCTGCTGACAGCACGACATCCCATGCAGCCTCGGGACATTATCGGTTGGAGCCCAGACGACTGGAAAACTGGTGGGCTGGTCAGATGAGTCCCGATTTCACTTGGTAAGAGCTGAGGGTAGGGTTCAAGAGTGGCGCACACCCCACGAAGCCTTGGACCCAAGATGTCAACAAGGCAACGTGCAAGATGGTGGTTGCCTCATAATGGTAAGGCTTGCGTTTACATGGAAACGATCATCCACTATAAATGGAAACCACTTGCAGACATTCAGAACTTCATGTTCCCAAAAAACGACGTCGTGTCATCAGGCCACAGTTGTTCGCGACTGGTCTGAAGAACAATCTGGACAATTCGAGCGATTACACTACTGGCCATTAAAATCTGTTACACCAAGAAGAAATGCAGACAATAAACGGGTATTCATTGGACAAATATATTATACTACAACTGACATGTGATTACATTTTCACGCAATTTGGGTGCACAGATCCTGAGAAATCAGTAACCAGAACAACCGCCACTGGCCATAATAACGGCCTTGATACCCCTGGGCATTGAGTCAAACAGAGCTTGGATGGCGTGTACAGGTATAGCTGCCCATGCAGCTTCAACACGATACCACAGTTCATCAAGAGTAGTGGCTGGCGTATTGTAAAGAGGCAGTTGCTCGGCCACCATTGACCAGACGTTTTCAATTGGTGAGAGATCTGGAGAATATGCTGGCCAGGGCAGCAGTCGCATCTTCTGTATCCAGAAAGGCCCGTACAGGACCTGCAACATGCGGTCGTGCGTTATCCTGAAGAAATGTAGGGTTTCGCATGGATCGAATGGAGGGTAGAGACACGGGTCGTAACACATCCACTGTTCAAAGTGCCGTCAATGCGAACAAGAGATGACCGGGACGTGTAACCAATGGCACCCCATACCATCACGCCGCGTGATACGCCGTAAGACGATGACGAATACACGCCTCCAATGTGCGTTCACCGCGATGTCGCCAAACACTGATGCGACCATCATGATGCTGTAAACAGAACCTGGATTCATCCGAAAAAATACCGTTTTGCCATTCGTGCACCCAGGTTCGTCGTTGAGTACACCATCACAGGGGCTCCTGTCTGTGATGCAGCGTCATGGGTAACCGCAGCCATAATCCATGCTGCTGCAAACGTCGTCGAACTCTTCGTGCAGATGGTGGTTGTCTTGCAAACGTCCCCATCTGTTGACTCAGGGATCGAGACGTGCCTGCACGATCCGTTATAGTCATGCTGATAAGATGCCTGTCATCTCGACTGCTAGTGATATAAGGCCGTTGGGATCCAGCACGGCGTTCCGTATTACCCTCCTGAACCTACCGATTTCATATTCTGCTAACAGTCATTGGATCTCGACCAACGCGAGCAGCAATGTCGCGATACGATAAACCGCAATTGCGATAGGTTACAATCCGACCTTTATCAAAGTCGGAAACGTGATGGTACGCATTTATCCTCCTTACACGAGGCATCACAACAACGTTCCACCAGACAACACCGGTCAACTGCTGTTTGTGTATGAGAAATCGGTTGGAAACTTACCTCATGTAGGTGTCGCCAGCGGCGCCAACCTTGTGTGAATGGTCTGAAAAGCTAATCATTTGCATATCACAGCACCTTCTTCCTGTCGGTTAAATGTCGCGTCTGTAGCACGTCATCTTCGTGGTGCAGCAGTTTTGAAGGCCAGTAGTGTAATTTGCCACCCGTATCGCCCGACTTGAATCCCATCGAAAATTTGTGGGATATAACCTTGAGTTCAGTTCGTGCATATAATCTTGCATCGACAAAACTTTTTCAATTATGGACGGCTTTAGAGGAAGCATTGGTCAATATTTCTGCAGCGACTTCCAGCTACTTGTTGAGTTTCTGGCATGTCGAGTTGCTGCAGTACTCCAGGCAAAAGGAAGTCCGTCACGATATCAGGAGGCAGCCCATTTACATTACTTTTATCACCTCAGTATATACCAATTTCCAAATTTCGTAGATAACTTCCAGAGAAGGAAATAGCATAAAAGTTAAATTTCGAAAACTGGAAGGAATTCTAGAAACTGCCAGCTTCATTCAACACATGATACTTAGCTGTCGTGTGAGGACCTGCTCACTTGGATGGACTTGCTGCCTGGGCATTAAAATTCCAGTCATCCATTCACAGACTAACCATACGCACTGTCAACAACAAAACCAACACGGCTCATGAATGTACAGACAGAACCGGCAAACGAAAGAAATTTTAGTAAGGAAAAAGAGAAAGTGAGAGAACCTCCACTAATTAAAAAAAAATTGAAACAGACTTCCCGAACGTAGACGGAAACGGGTGATAGAAAGAGTAGCCGGCTCATTTACACGTTGTAATGGGCATAGTTTTGTGTCACGAATTTTGTGAAACATATTTGCACCTTTCCCATTTGCGCGAAGAAAGTGTTCAAAGTTTCAAACAGTTCCTCCCGGCTCAGTTCTGCCTGCCCACATACGTCACAATAACAGACACATCATACCTAATGTTGTGTCTTGCTCATACAGCATAGACACAATGAGGTAGCTAGGTGCACGCTAAACTAACGCAGACGGGCTTGAAGTTCTGGAACATGAGACTTATTAATGAATAAGAAGAAAAGTACGTAGATGTTACTTAACTTTTATTCTCTTGTTGGAATACATTTCTTGAATATTAGTAAGCTATAAGCACTGATACAAATGGCGCCTTGCTAGGTAGTAGCTATGGACTAAGCTGAAGGCTATTCTGTCTCTCGGCAAATGAGAGGAAGGCGTCGTACTTCTGGTCGCAAGCAATGTCGTCCGTACAACTGGGGCGAGGTCTAGTCCGTGTCTTGTGACCTGCCATGTGGTGGCGCTAGGATTGCGATTACACAGTGGCGACACGCGGGTCCGACATGTACTACAGGACCGCGGCCGATTTAAGTTACCACCTAGCAAGTGTGGTGTCTGGCGGTGACACCACACCTAAAACTGCTCAGTGCTGATTAATTCACAATAAAATGCGCTATATTACACGACGAGACCACTTATGACTGCCCACGTCTGAGCACAACACACTGACTGACTCTGTACAACTGCTTCTCCTTCGTTCTTTCTAATTCTTCATGCACGACCACGCCCTAGCTGCTCATTGGTCGAGCTACCGACTTCAAAGACCACAAGTAAAAAGCACTTCCCATGTAGCACAGGTAAATACGGAAATCGATCGATGTGCAGTCGGAAAGTAAGGGTAAAGAACTTTCCCATAGTCAATGCGAAAATACATGATCCAAATGAAGGGTGGTTGAATATACTGACACCATTCAAGTGTTATTTCAAGATGAGAGACTAATAAAAGAGGAAAAAGTGGTGATTTGAATCAAACAGGTCAAAAGACTGATGACTTAAAGAAAAGGAAAAAACTCCCATAACACAATCCTCACTGCATGATATATGAGCCACTGAAGGTGATGTCCATTTTCTATCCATCCTTTGCATGGTGTTAATTTTGTTATTCACCATCGTCAAGACATAATTCTCTAAAAAATAATGCGTTATTAAATTACGCTTAAAATATAAATATGTAGTCGTAGACATTACTGGCTATGGTCACTATTTGTGAGGAACGAGATATAACCAAAACTAATTTGTGACCTGAGTTTCTCCAGGCGTATTCAACTTTCAAATAACTTCCGGGAATTCAGCCAGGTAACACTTTCAGCGACCGCCGATATTTCGGCGGGAGAACACCCCGTCATTTTCAAGGCAAACTAAAACGAACAGGCGGCGTACATGCAAATTTAAAACATCTGTTCTCGGACTGAAGCAGAAAAGATAACACACACACTGAACACTAATGCCACGAAAGGTGACCAAAGTCAGAGCTACCGATAGTGAGACTATGAATTCACAGGTGAGGTAGCACTGACTCTGTCCTTCTGTTTTTTGACAAGGGAGAGAGCCGGATTCCAGACAGAGTTTAAACAGAAACCTCCATCCCTGTTAACGAGATTACTCGCTAATTTAATCTCAACTGCCTCCCTAATAACACTGTCCAAATAGCTGGACGTGCATGCCAATATCTCGGTGTTATTATATAACATGGGGTGACAAGTATCCAAGCGTGTGAAATGTGTTTTCCGACCTCCATCTAAAATTAGAGCACTTTTGAGTTCCGTTAAGGATGATCTTGGACTGCGTAAGACGGGTGTATATTGTATTCCCTGTAGCTGCGGCATGGCATATATTGGTCAAACTATCAGGACCGTGGAGGACCGTTGTACTGAGCATAAACGGCACACACGATTACAGCAGCCAAATAGATCCGCTATTGCCGAACATCTTCGAATAGTAAATATAAAAAAAATCACAAACATAAATGATAACAGCATGAAAGACTTTGGGTCGTTCGCACTTCTACTTATTTATTTTTAGCTTGCTATAGTGGTAAGGAATACGTATTAGAGTTATATCCTATATACCAGATTAAAACAACTTTCAGTTGTAATCTACATGTTCACGTTGCAATATATACAATGTGAAAATGGGCTGAATGGTCTGAAACCAGTCACATCTTTGTTATTCTGTGTCGGTAAACTATTTTGACCGACCGAAAGTTTATACTTTAATATCCAACAGTTAAGATACTGTTTCCACCCCCCCCCCCTCCCCTCGGATAACCGTGTGCGGAAAGCGCCGATTCCTTGATGGGGAGGTGCACTCGTCCCAGATCGAATCCGAGTAGTGGATCAGCTCCGGCTGTTGGAGTGCGGGCCAGCTGGGCTGCGAATTTTAGGCGGTTTCCCAAATTTGCCTCTCTGAATACCGAGATAGCGTAATGTGCTGCGAATACGTAGAAAGGAAGATCCTTTATCATTTAGCTACAATATAGCAGGTCAGCAACTGGAAGCAGTTAATTCCATAAATTATCTGGGAGTAGGCATTAGGAGTGATTTAAAATGGAATGATCATATAAAGTTGATCGTCGGCAAAACAGATGCCAGACTGAGATTCATTGGAAGAATCCTAAGGAAATGCAATCCGAAAACAAAGGAAGTAGGTTTCAGTACGCTTGTTCGCCCACTGCCTGAATTTTGCTCACCAGTGTGGGTTCCGTACCAGATAGGGTTGATAGAAGAGACAGAGAAGATCCAAAGGAGAGCAGCGCGCTTCGTACAGGATCATTTAGTAATCGCGAAATCGTTACGGAAATGATAGATAAACTCCAGTGGAAGACTTTGCAGGAGAGACGCTCAGTAGCTCGTTACGGGCTTTTGTTGAAGTTTCGAGAACATGCCTTCACCGAGGAGTCAAGCAGTATATTGCTCCCGCCTACGTATATCTCGCGAAGAGACCATGAAGATAAAATCAGAAAGATTAGAGCCCACACAGAGGTCTACCGACAATCCTTCTATCCACGAACAATACGAGACTGGAATAGAAGGGAGAACCGATAGAGAGACTCAAAGTGCCCTCTGCCACACACCATCGGGTGGCTTGCGGAGTATGGATGTAGATGTAGATGTAGAGAGTACCCAAGCCACACTTCAGTTCTACTATTCTCAAACAATTTAGAGAACTCTTGCACACTTTCACAGGAATAACACATAACGGAGACGGTTGGGCTACACAAATTCCGTCCCGTGGGGTAACGGGATAGCGACAAATGATTCAAATGGCTCTGAGCACTATGGGACTTAAAATCTGAGGTCATCAGTCCCCTAGAAAGTAGAACTACTTAAACCTAACTAACCTAAAGACATCACACACGTCCATGCTGGAGGCAGAATTCGAATCTGCGACCGTAGCGGTAGCGTGGTCCCAGACTCAAGCGCCTAGAACCGCTCGGCCACAGCGGCCGGCGGATAGAGACAGAAAGGACATGCAGCCACCCCTTAAATTACCCATACAAATCCATTAATAACCATAGCAACACTGCGCAGATGCGGGAGAACGGCACAGTAAAAAGAAGGTGGAGTTCGGTTTCCGTGGTGATCTTACTTAGGTAGGGTAGGATTTGAAACATCAACCAGTCAATCGTTCATGCAAACTGTGCAACACAGTAAACTAATCGGAAATGGTCGCTTTGAACAGCTTCGAACCGACTTTCTTGAGGCACCTGACGTCTTCTGATTAATTAATCGTATCACCATTGTAGGAGATGCAGACGTCACTGCGAAAAGAATTGTACGTGGTAAACTGAATGTATTGTTTTATGTTTCAGTCGTTGTGGCCACTATCATCAGGATTTTCTTTCAGGCACTACTCGTGTATGTTTAAAGTTTTTTATTTGCTTTAGCCATTCAGTCCTACATGTGAACGAGGTGATCCACGTTTACGTACTCTTTCTATTATTAAGGAAGCTAAACTTGCTTTTAGAGTACTGTAACGTCTTCGGAGTTTCATGTAAAAAACACGGTGTATTCGATTGATGCTTTAATTTACTGTGCTGGTTTTAGCCTGTGGTACTGCCGTCGTCTGTCGACAGCTTCACTAATTTACACCTGGAGAAGACAGGTGGCAGGTTCAGTGCGAAAGACTGGCACAATTCAGTCTCCTTGTTTAGTCCAGGATCGCGAGCTCTCAAATCAATTTCGCGACGCGCAGGTTGTGCTCGCAAATTGAATTCCGCCGAGCCGCTTGTTCAGAGCGCTCTCAAAAAAAAAAAAAAACAAAAAAAAAAAACGGCCGCACCTGGCAGTCAAAGAGAGATTGGTGCACAATCAGAAGAGTGTCAACTCGTCGCAGTCCGGCCGTCTGAAACGTTAATGAGAGCGTAACCCTATCTCCGGCGGAGCAGGTACTGGAGGCTGGCAGCAGCGCCGCGCGCAACCAAGTTTTCCGTCCAGCAGGGGGGGACGAGGGGGGCGGCCGAGGGAGGCAAAAAACGTAAACAACGGGAGACAGTATGAATTTCAAGAGGCTCTTAATTATTCCAAATCCAAACTCATTAAAGTACTTTTCATCTCCACCTTCCTCATTCGAATACATTCAATTATTTAAATATCGAATTAAATTCAGCTTAGGCAAAGGATTCGCAGTTATTCAAGGTGGGCGGAGGAAATTGCGAGGATTAACGAAGTTATTTAAGATTTCTCGTTGCCGGCGGCATTTCGGTGGGTCTCGGAGGTCCCCGGCACGGAAATAAGGGCACCGGTAAGCGCTGTACTCTGCCGGGCCTGCGACCCCCCGTCTGCTCCGGAAGGCTGCCCTGCCCTGCCCTCACCTGATACCGCGCTCGGCCGAGCTGTGCTCACCGTCGAGCTCGATAATGAAACATTCATTCTGAAGCTGCCCCTAATTACCAGGTTAATAAGAAAAGTTTTCTCAGTATCTATTTCTGGCAAAGCACAATGAAGTGAGTTAACTACTCAGGTCCGAAGGCAGAAGTAATCGCTCACGAGCAGTAACACAGACATACCAACGTTGACAGCAGTTGTGTTGGGAGTATCTTTTCAGAACACATTGCTTTATATGTACTTCAGCCACGTCGTTGCTTCCTCCCTCCCTCTCCCTCCCCTCCCACCCCTTCACACATTGCTGTTATTATAATGTACCGCTCTGGGATCAGGAGAATGAGCAAACGCTTTACTACAGTTTGATAACGTTTTATCGTTTTCGTATACCTTTCGATTGATATGAGTATTTATCTATTTGATATGATTCAATGCATTGTCAAATGTTCAAATGTGTGTGAAATCTTATTGGACTTAACTGTTAAGGTCATCAGTCCGTAAGCTTACACACTACTTAACCTAAATTATCCTAAGGACAAACACACACACCCATGCCCGAGGGAGGACTCGAACCTCCGCCGGGACCAGCCCCACAGTCCATGACTGCAGCGCCTTAGACCGCTCGGCTAATTGCGTGCGGCAATGCATTGTCACTTCGTTGTTATTCAAGCACTGGTGAGTATATATGAATCGTTTTATTTTATTCTGGCAGTAGTACAACATTACGAGGTGTACCTGTAACAGTATTAATGGGTGGGGGTGGGGGGTATACTTTTAAAATATTTGTCGTTTCGACCGTTGCTTGACCGTGCGCCCTGTCCACACCACGTACCTGATAATCCCGCGGCGGTTGTACTGTTCTGCTCCACACTGCTGCTGGCTTTCCTGAAATTATCTACCGAATCTGCAAGCGGGTTTAGGGGAGCCACTCAACGTCAAGCACAACACTGTCCTACATCTGGTATGAACATCTATATTCTGAGACGATGCCGGCCGGGGTGGCCGAGCGGTTCTAGGCGCTAAAGTCTGGAACCACCTGACCGCTACGGTCACAGGTTCGAATCCTGCCTCGAGCATGGATGTGTGTGCTGTCCTTAGGTTAGTTAGGTTTAAGTAGTTCTAAGTTCTAGGGGACTGATGACCTTAGAAGTTAAGTCCCATAGTGCTCAGAGCCATTTTTTTTCTGAGACGATAAGGAATCACAGGTTGCACTGTTTACATTCTAAGTCGTAAATGTTTATCCCAATTAACAGTCTTGATGATTATGTGTCCACAATATCACTCAAGACGAGTGTACGCGTAACCGACACGACGCGGGAGATTGTTCATGATGCGGAAGCCGAATGATCGAACGAAAGTTCTTACGCTCGTCACTAGTAATGATATAACACTGTTCGTAAAGTTAATTTTTCAGTTTCTTAGTTCTCACTTGTACAAGCGTGCGCGTAACCGTCGCGGCGCGGGTGATTGTTGGTAAATGCGGAACGCGATGACCGAACGCACGTCTTGACGCTCGCTACAAGACACTGGCACTTGATCTTTTATGGTAACTAATTTTTACTGATTCACTTTAGTTCATTCCGGGAGACCGAACACGGCGCGGATGATCGATGCTGTGCGACACGCAACGAGAGGATACATAAATACGTTATTGGCGGCACTGCTCATTTTTAATTACTTCTTGACGCACTTTCACTGAACCATTTACATATCATCACTTTACTACAATAGCACTTGTAGGAACACTTCAACTTCCATACTAACAATGCCTCACACATGCAGAGCTACACACTACACAACATATCAGTTCCGTGTCCAGCGCTCGACTGTCTAGACGCGGCTGCCCGCAAAGACACTCCACAACTAAACCAGCGATATGACAGTACACTTACTTACCTTACCTGACAACAAATAAAAGTTCTAATACTTTTTCTCTTTTTCCCGGTAATACGATTTACTTTTCATTACGAAGAATAAATGTCTTTCTGTGCTGCCGACTATGAAAGTGACATGGGACACACCTAATGCGCACCAGGTCGAATCATCTTTTTTTATACCGGGAAAATTAATTTTGAATAAGGGTTTTCTCCAGTCTCTTACAATTGTGTTTAAATGTAAAAATAGTCTGTGATATAAATGTTGATTTAAATGATTTTAGAGAATAGGATTATTTCTTGTCTGTCAGTCGTAGATTTTTATTTCAAAATCACCGGTTTAGGGAAATGTGACCCATCTTCAGGTCTGTTAAATACCAAAATAAATTATAAATGAATTCTGTTCTTTGTCGTAATCTAATTACAATATGAAAGTTGTTTAACATAGCAAATGTCTTAGCAAGAGAACAACCTGTCAGTTCACTGCCATACACCAGAATCATACTCTCGTGCTGTCGCTTTGTACTAAGATTATGAAAAGAAACGTGATGGTCGCAACGCTTGGAGCTATAAATAGTGCCCTGTGTCAGTACCAACGGGTTTAGATAGAAGGCACACTTTTTAACTAAAACGCTCTCCCACCAATCTCATTTATTTTAAAAATATTAACATATAGTCAAAGCATGCTACTATGTTTTAAGCATTGTAAACGCACGATTATAACCCACTTGCAATGTATTCTGTTGTTTAATAGATCTGAAAATGATCAACATTTCCAGAAACTGGTTAACAGAAAAATAAGGCTATTTCGTATAAATAAGACTCGGGGATAACTCCATTGTCGCAAATATGTCGTTTCAAATGATCATGATTGCACAAACGCATCATTAAAATTCACACTTGTTTAGCAGACGAGCCAATAAATGGTCAGAATTTTAATCTCAAGTTGAAAGATTGTTTAGAATCCTATGACAATTATTAATTTTTTTGTTATTTCGTGCCGATGTTGATACAAATAGTTGTCATTTTATGAAGTATGGCATTTTCAATAATTCTAAATTAATAAATTTGAAACTTTGTGGCAGAGTAACAGCGTGTGCCTGACTAGGTCTCGAAACCGAGATGTCTGTCTTTCCCGGCGAAGTACTCGACCTACTGAGCTACTGAGGCACAATTCGTGACCAGTTCTCACAGCCTTACTTCCGCCATTACCCATCTCATGCCTCTCAAACTTTACAGAAGCTCTCCTGTGAGACTTACTGGACTATCAATTGTAAAAGAAAGGATATTGCGAGGGCATGGCTTAGCCACAGCCAGGGGGATGTTTCCAGCTGTAAGAAGTAACGAAGACCGAGGTTCAGACGCAACAGTTCTTCGGGGAAAAGATTCGGTACATAACACAGATTTGTCATATTATATATGATTCATTTTCAGAATTAGCTTCCTCAACTTTTCGAAAGTTAAAACATTTTGAGTTCATCTTACAACTCCCACTAAGCCAGCGGGCGTCGAACTGTTTTGCAAAAGAGCCAACTCTGACGTTGTGTGGCGCCACCTCGGGTCATACATATACGTAAGTTACTATTAATAGGTAACCTACATAAATTAGAATATTATCTGCACCCAGTAGAATAGCTATAGTAAGGGCACGGTAAGGTTATCACTGCCCCCTAAGTACTGACCGCTAGAAGGCGCACCATTCGGAACACTTCGTGTCAACTGTTGTCTGTTTGGCTGCTGCCATCCTCAGTGACCTAAAAGTTGTGACACAGTAATTCCGTGACGAAGTGTTGTTGTATTGTCTGTGTGAGCGGATTATTAATTGATTAAAACAGTAATTGTGCTCTGATATCTTTTTCTTCTGCTCCTTCTACCGAATTACAACGGCCTTAATTTAATTTCGTTTTCCTTGTTACAAATAAATGCTGATTTGTGTCCATGAATCGCTGTGTCAAAATTTATACCATAGCAGTTGATCGGCACGCGTCGTTCACCCATTTGATTTGTCGGTATTTGAAGAGAAACAATAAAACATTCCGCCTCTCACATCCTGTAGCCCCTCAGTGTCCGCACCACTTAAGAATCCGCTCAGGATAACGTTTCATTCCACTAACTACAGACTTTTTAGATGAAATAATATAATTTTTAGGGGCTATCATTAGCTGGTGAAACGAGGAATCCTGTGGGTTTTGGAACAAAGTAGGTGAAGTCATTACACGTTTACTTTTGTACCGAGGATGTATTTTTTCATAATCTGTTGACTTTACTTTTCCACAGTTCCTCACTCAATGAAATTAATAAACCACTCTTTCAAAATTCTCTCGAAATTGCGCCTGCACAACATGTTAGTGAGCTGACATCGTGTAAACGTCGTTATGTTTTATCAAAGAAGCAATTTTTAACATGGCTACAAGAGAAATGTAAGTTACTCAAAATCTGCCACTCACGACGTTTCTCTGTAACTTGCAAATGGCTGTCAAACCAGACGAAAATAAATCGCTATCTTTCTTGCATTTTTCTGGCCGGGGTGGCCGAGCGGTTCTAGGCGCTACAGTCTGGAGCCGCGCGACCGCTACGGTCGCAGGTTCGAATCCTGCCTCGGGCATGGATGTGTGTGATGTCCTTAGGTTAGTTAGGTTTAAGTAGTTCTAAGTTCTAGGGGACTGATGACCTCCGAATTTAAGTCCCATAGTGCTCAGAGCCATTTGAACCATTTTTTTCTTGCATTTTAAAGTGGAATTCTTTTTAGACGCTAGCCAAAGCAGTGTATCTTTTTGAATGGTCACCATGCAAGTGTGGGCGTGTAGGTGATCTTCTTAATATGTACAGAAAATGTGACCGTAAGTTTAGAACGCCATTTCCCCTACGGCGCCTGTCCTCACCCCCCACCACTACTCCTCTCCCCACACATGCCCTGCCGACTGTATACATTTTGGCCAGGTTATTCCGCGTGCACTCTCCCCTCCCCCCCCCCCCCCCTGCCCCTGAGGTAAGTGGCCAGTTTTGTAGCTCACGGCCGAATTCACCAGAGTCAATTAAAACTAATCCCATCTTAAAATACTCCTATTACTCTCTCTGTAAATATTATTGTTGGAATCAAGCAGGGCAACTGAACTCATATAGATCTTTTGATGGTAACCGATTTTTTTGGATTCGAGTGTTAGCTTCTATTCGCATGTTATTATAAAACAAGGCTGAGAACAGCGAGCCACACGGACACTCGATTCAGGCCCCATACGACCCGCGGGCCGCAGAGTGACGACCACTGTACCAACATTTCAATGTTAAAAATGACAATAACTAAGGGATAACGAAATCTAAAGATTACATTTCTACAAGTAAATAGCTACATTCTTTCCTACGTGTTAATGGCATTTTATTTTATTTTTTCTCATTATGACTTGTATCTATTGCATGGGGGCTTAATTAAAATAAAATGCAAATAATTTTAATTTTTTGATTTAGTAGCTGTCTGTTCGGTTACGAAGTCTCGTAACGGTTGGTCCTGAGTTGTATTATTACGCTATCTGACTGCATAGAACAATAACAAAGAATGAAATGGAAATTTTCATTAACACAATTAATTAATTAAGTCCCCAGCAACTATAAAACCTACGAAACCAAAGCACAAGTGTAACTGTTCTGTATGTGGAAGTATGACTCAACGCACATCTGGCACGGTTCTTCTTCAACAAGACAAGAATTTTTAAATACCAATTATACTGACGTGATAAAAGAAAATTAGAAATACTATAATTGCGCAAAAAAAAACAGAATTACACTCTAATACAAGAACACACGCCAGATGCTTTGTTGACTGAACCTGTATTGACGCATTATTCAGGACATTGAAATAATGAGAAAGAAAAGAAAAGTAGTTTGTTACCTTAATTTATATTGATGAAAAGCACTCTAGACATTACAATCTCTCCACACCGACTCGCTACTATCACATCTCAACAAGAACTTTTCAGTATCACATCTCAGCAAGCACTCCCTACTAGCACATCTCAACAAACACTCTCTGCTACGAGTTCTTAACAAGCACTGACTACCACGAGCTCTCCCCAAGCACTGCCCACTACGACATCTCAATAATCACTGCCAGTGGAGGAGGCGGAACAATGCTCTCTAGCGCGATCTCTGGCGCTGTGGCTCAGTGTAGCCACCTTTCATATGCCCTTCCTCCACGGGCTAGAATTTGATGGTATTTTTGCCAGCATTGGTGGTGAAAATACCACCAAATTCGTCAAAAAAATACAGACAAAAATAAAAGATAATATTAATGCGTAAATATCATATAACTAGATAAAATTTTGGCTTTGCACTGACCTTTCAATAACCTAATATATATAATACAGTAAGCAATACGAATTCTTTCATACATGTGACTTTACATAACAGTTTACACAAGTATTATGTGGTTAAACAGTTCAATTAATAGCGTCACCAATGACGAATATGTGCAGGTAAGAGTCTCATAATTTTTCACCAACACTAATACACAAAAAATCAGTTTATACAAATATTCACATAAACGCTTTCCATAGCCCAAGAAACAAGTAGTTGACAGTTCCAGCAGTAGCACCCAGCAATGGTCAACAGGTGCAAAAACCAACAAGTGACATTTTTTCAGTAGAAACAGTCCATCAGTGGCACCCAGTAATGTTGAATAGGTGCAGACACCAACAAGTAACACCATTTCAGTATAAGCAGTTCCATTAGTGGCACCAGCAATGTTGAGCAGGTGCACACAGCAACAGGTGACATCTTTTCAGTAGAAGCAGTCCATCAGTGGCACCCAGCAATGTTGAGCAGGTGCAGACATTAACAGGTGACATGTTTTCAGTAGAAGCAGTCCATCAGTGGCACCCAGCAATGTTGAATAGGTGCAGACACCAACAAGTAACACCATTTCAGTAGAAGCAGTCCATCAGTGGCACCCAGCAATGTTGAATAGGTGCAGACACCAACAAGTAACACCACTTCAGTAGAAGCAGTCCATCAGTGGCACCCAGCAATGTTGAGCAGGTGCAGACATCAACAGGTGACATCTTTTCAGTAGAAGCAGTCCATCAGTGGCACCCAGCAATGTTGAGCAGGTGCAGACAGCAACAGGTGACATCTTTTCAGTAGAAACAGTCCATCAGTGGCACCCAGCAATGTTGAACAGGTGCTGACCGCAGTCCATAATATTCACTTTCACTAATCACACTGTTCATCAGCAGAAATTAAACATGTTCTAGTGGCACCAATCATGTAGAAAAAGTGCAAATAACAGTCCATAATATTCCCTATCACTAATCACACAGTTCATGAGCAGAAATTAAACATGTCCTAGTGGCACCAATCATGTAGAAAAAGTGCAAGTAACAGTTCATAATATTCCCTATCACTAATCACACAGTTCATCAGCAGAAATTAAACATGTCCAGGTGGCATCCACCATGTTGAAAAGTGCAGCACCATCACTAATCAGACAGTTCAGGCATGAACAATAGTTTGAATACACATACAATGCTTTTACACTAAACATACAAATCATAACAAACACATAAATGATATCAGATAATTGTCCTATTAACTATTACAATACACAAATACCAGTAAACCTATAATATTTATGGGTGTCAGTGCAAGCCACAACAACAAGTAAAATAATATTTAGGAGATAGGTTGGGATCACTTCTCTGGGATTATAAAAGGAAAACACACAAAACACACAAAACACACTCACTCATCTTTCATCCACATTTAGTGCTACTGTGTAGTTGAATAGTGTTAACTGTGTAAATGCAATTCTGTCAAAATTTTATGTTCATCATGTGTATCAAGTAGTAGTAGCAGCAATGTATAACAGTCAATAATAGTTAGTCAAAGTCATAGTCATCATGTCAAGACCAATGTTTGCCAAGCCAGATCAAAATGTACGGTTGCTGAACAACTGTCAGTGAGCCAAGATATGCAAATGCTTCTTCTCTCAAAAAAAAGTATATACTGCTTAGTGATTTGACAAAGTGTGTTTGTAGACAATCTTCCTTCTACTTGAGTGTTCTAGTCTGCCATCTTCATCCTCCTTGTTCCATATAGACCAACAAAAAAAATATGCTCCTCACTTACTTCACCTCTTATCCACCAAACTCCAATAATCATCAGCATTACATAATCTCAATACAATATAATACCTCATTTACCTTACCTCTTGTCCACGAAACTCCAATAATCATCAACTTCACATAATCTCAATACCTCAAT
The DNA here is from genome assembly GCF_023898315.1 of Schistocerca nitens. NCBI lineage: Eukaryota > Metazoa > Arthropoda > Insecta > Orthoptera > Acrididae > Schistocerca > Schistocerca nitens. Next base: position 509,260,239 of record NC_064619.1, on the reverse strand, counting down.
AATACGTCGATACATATAAACCTCAGCACCAATATCATTTCACTTCCAAAACAACTCTTTCCTCTAGTCAGACTCCTCGAACAAGTGCAGACAAAATCCTAATGCAAACCTCAATTCATCATCTCATACAATCCGAAGACACAATGTCAACACACAACCTCTCGTGTAATCCATCTGATCCAAATCTGCTACTCATTATAAATTATAAGATACATTTTGTTTACCTTGTCCATAATTAAATAAAAGAAATGCGTACATGACCTCTAACAGATTTAGTTCGAATAACTCTCAGTAATTAATTACGATTACGGAGTGTGAATGATCATAATATTTCACAGTGTGTACACCACTTCAAGAATCATGGCAGAAGCAAACATGTGGAGTATTTCTTGTGTCAAGTGTCACTTCCTATTTCAATTGCTCACGAAGAATGCAGTGTAATAACTGTCAATGGTCTAAACCTAGTGTTGGTATGTCACGTCGTTAGCTTCCTTCCTATTAGCATAAATTTATACAGCTTCCTAAAAATCTCCAGCTCATGTGACTTCTATGCAGTTTCTTGTACCAATGTCGTTCGTAGAATTATAGCAGTTCATTTTCTTATCTTAAAAATATAAGGCACTGAGCGTAAGCAAAACATGCAATAGCGCGTAAATATACCAGTAGAGAACAGAATGTCAACAAGTGGATGCAGCACAATCCCTACAACGAGGCTCTGCCAAGCGAACAATCTATAATTAATACCATAGTGTGACCTAAACTCTATGTTTGTACACAGTATATCAGCATTTCTATATACCAACTTATAGTTATGACAACAAAACAGAAGTGTGTAAATATGCAATCCATACCCACAGCAGCAAACATATATCTTACGTAATAAACAAGTCATTAGCATCATTCAGCATAAGCAAATAAATGTTCATATGTAATCTTAATAAGTAAACATGAAGGCGCAAGCAGATAAATCACAAAGTGTAACCTACATACCTAACTACAGTCAGCACAATTAATCAGGTGACAATTATAATTTAAATAAATAAGCACAGTAGGCACATAATAGAAAAATATGACATCAGTGAAAAAGCATAGCAGCCAAGCGATGCATAATACACGCAAGTAATAACACTGTTCATTAATAAAACATTGTCAAAATCAGTAAATGTACACAAGCACGTCGCTTCACAAGTAAATTCATAGAACATGAAATTTAGCACAAATATGAATCACGTAATGGCAAGCAGCAAATTACGTCTAAAGTACGTACCTAAGTGGAAATATGTTACCTGAAAAATAAACTCAATTAATAGTTACCCTTTTTAGTTCATTACTTTTTTCTTCGAAATTACATTCTTCCTGAAATTTTCTCCATAGCAAGTCGTCTTAACGTCGGACACGCACAGAATTTACCTAAAGGTCTTAAATATTTTACACAACCGTATCCTGAAAAATACTGAACGTTAATAACATAATTTATAAAGTCACCATAGCTTTATACAGAATTTAGTCGGAGAAATTAGACTGTGTATTTGTTTACGGCTGTCAGTGCATTCACACTAAGCGCTCGATCAGCTGTAGGCGCGTGACGTAGGAGGTGATTGTTTGCGGTCAACCGACTGCCTCCTGCGCCGCGCAGACTTGACTGTTGCTTTGAGTCTGTGCCGCCGCCAAAACACAGCGCGGTATCCTTTTATTCTCTGCATGTTTACGTATAACTGTTGGTTTCTCAAAAGTATGCCATTCCACAAAAATTTTTACGTTCGATATATGATGTATTCCCTTAGAGCGCCGAGATTTAAGAGTTTCTACTTCAACAGTGTTATCATGAATAATTTTGCGAATTCTATATGGACCGTTATAAAGCAGAAAAAATTTGCGATATAAGCCTTTTCCTTTATGAGACAAACGGCGAGACTTAATTAATACCTTTTGACCAACAGACAAAGTTTTTAAACGACCAGGACGCTTAGCTGATTTCTCTCTTCTAGCAGCCGCAGATGCAATATTTCGTAGAGCCAGGTTGACAACTTCAGAATGCCGCAGTTTCCGTGAAGGCGGAAAAGGAACGATTTCAGAAATGCGATTTGTTGGTACTTTATTTTTTAATATCAATAGAGGCGGTAAAGAAGTTGAGTCATTAGGAAGTTCATTCAGAATGTTTTGAAAAATATGAAGATACTGATCCCAAGTTCTGTGATTCTGATGACAATAAAGACGACACAATTTATTGATTTCCTTCATCCATCTCTCTGAAGCGTTAGATTGAGGGTGAAAAAGTAACATGAAAATTGGTTTAATCTTACGACGCCGTAGAGTACGAAGCCAAATTTTAGAGCGAAACTGTGATCCATTATCTGATATAACCTTATCAACATGACCAACTTCTTTAAGAAAATGTTTGATGAAAGCGTTAGATACTGAACGAGCTGTTGCCTTGCGTAAAGGTGTAAAACACACATATTTTGATGTCAATTCCACTGCTACCAAAATGTACGCAAAACCATTAGTAGAACGAACCACTGGACCGAACAAATCGACTGCAGCCATGTCCTTTAATTTCGCTGGAATGATAGGAAACAACGGTGCTCTGTGAGAAGGAGTTGGCGGCTTAGCCTTTTGACATAATTTGCATTTGGCAAGAACAGATCGAATACGTTTTTCCATATTACTGAAGTAGCAATTTTCTCGTAATTTATGAAAGCATTTTCTGGGACCAAAGTGCGCATAACTGAAATGTGTAAACGAGGTGTGCCCAAATCATCCAATCTAACAAAGCGTCTAAGAAAATTACAGACACCAAGGAAACTACGAACATCACGTTTTGTGGTAGGAACAGCATAATTACGAATAGCGTCTAATTTCTCTGGATCGGGAAGAATACCTTCTGTAGAAATAATGTGACCGAGAAATTTCACCTGAGAACGACCAAATTCAGATTTTTCTAAGTTCACTGTAATGCCAACTCTTGCAAAAATACATAATAATGAATCCAAAATTTTGTTGTGCTCACTCCAAGAACGTTTAGCTATAAGAATATCGTCAACATATGAAGTAATATTGTCACGAAGATAAACAGGTAAAATTTCGTTTAAACTACGAATGAATGCTGCAGAAAATATAGTAAGTCCAAACGGTAATTTCCAAAGTCACTTTTGGGTAAAACAGTCAAATCCGGTTATTCTTTACCTACTGTCTAGATAGATGGATAGTAGAAGAATTGTTTTTTATAGATACAAAGAATAGTGAAAGAGTAGGCAGCGGTGCAGAAAACTAAAAGGGAAATAGCACCACTACAGCTCGGGGCCCTGTGAGCGCTACGACACATATTCACTTAGTGTAGTGAATCCCCTGAGGACTTTAATAGCTGCACATAAATTTCAGTTTGTGACTTAGTGGCAAATTTGGCGGAAGTACGTACGTAAATTGATCTAACCATGCACATGGATGTATGTCATTCTTGGAATTGCGAAAGATCTTAAATTTCCGAACAGTTAAGAAGTGTTTATAGTCAAAGTTTTCTCCTCGTGACGACAAAGACCTACCGCGTCTGTCCCAGTCCCAAGGTCGATTATTGTCAAGTTCCCGCGCCTGGCGCTCTCTTGTTGCATCTCGTAAATAAAACAAATTAATTTCTCCAAAGCCCTCTGCTATCTGTGATTCTTAATTTCTTTTGCTGTCTATTCCTACAATTTCGCCTTCAGTTTGTTTGACTTGCATTCGTAATGCCTCAACTTCCCTTTTAACACGTTCATTAAATTTTCCCTGATTTTCAACATGCTTACTTATGTTCTGGTACTCTTCGGTTTCTGCAAATGGTAATGGAGCTGTATCATCTGAATCTCTATCCCCATTTAAACTAAGACTTGTCAATTTATCTGAAATCTCCTCAACTCTTTCCGATAAGTCACCTATTTTTTCTTTCTGTTTACTTACGTCTTCCGTAAGTGTCGCGACTCGGGTTTCAGTATTGACACATTTGGTAGTTAACTGTTCATACTGTTGTGTTAGATTATTTATTCTGTCATTTGGTACGGATTCCTCGATTCTCTCAAATATTTCTTCCTTATCATGTGCACGTTGTAAATTTAACTCTGAAAATTTTTGTACTATCACGCGATCTCTTTCTTCCTGTTCTCTATCTTGTTCCCTTTGTCTAATCTCTACTGCAATTAATCTATTATTGTGAGAATTCAAAATCGGTTGTACTTCTTCTCTGATTTCTTTCTTTAATTCATCTTTCATGTTTTTGAAACATGTCCCTATTCGTGAATCTAACCGTGTTTCCAGTGTTCCCATATCAGTTTTTAATTCAGATCCCAAAGTTCCCATCTCGGTTTTGATTGTTCCTATTTGTGAGTCTAACCGTGTTTCCATTGTTCCCATTTGTGATCCCAGTGAGTCTAACCGTGTTTCCATTGTTCCCCTTTGTAAGTCTAACCGTGTTGTCACTGTTTTTAATTCAGATCTCTAATTTAATATTGCACCCATCAACTGCTCCATAATAGCCGGTTCGAAATTCTTTTCGTCCCTAACATTTCCCGCGAAACCAACTTCTTTCGTCATGGCTGTAAAGCTATCTGTGTTCGATACTATTTCAGAATCTTCTATCGTTAATCTCGTATTCTGTGAATTTTCTGATTGAGAAAAATTTTGAATTGGTTCCGGACTATTTTCCCGACTTATTAAATTGTTTTCCACTTCATTATTCATCACACCGTTCTCCTGTGTTGGCGAGTTCGCCATGTCAACAATTTCGTCATTCTGACTATCCATCATTTTTGCCTTTTTCATCGATCGCGTAATCATTTACAAAACATACAAAACTCGTCACTATATGAAAATTACACACAATGACACTTTATCTCCAACAATACCATTCACACGAAATGTTTCCCTCAAACACGATTAATCGAACAATTGAAATAATTGCACTAATTGTCAAACCCGTAGACAAGACAATGAAAATTAAATTCTGCCAATATACCATTAAAAGAATGACAATTACCAAATCTACTCATGCAAATAGACTACAATTACTAAACTACAAATTACTACAACAATACTACTGTCTACTATTTTTACAATCAGAAGATTCCAAGGGACGATCCGAAACAGCGGTCGCCACGTGCATGGGGGCTTAATTATTATGAAATGCAAATAATTTTAATTTTTTGATTTAGTAGCTGTCTGTTCGGTTACGAAGTCTCGTAACGGTTGGCCCTGAGTAGTATTATTACGCTATCTGACTGCATAGAACAATAACAAAGAATGAAATGGAAATTTTCATTAACACAATTAATTAATTAAGTCCCCAGCAACTATAAAACCTACGAAACCAAAGCACAAGTGTAACTGTTCTGTATGTGGAAGTATGACTCAACGCACATCTGGCACGGTTCTTCTTCAACAAGACAAGAATTTTTAAATACCAATTATACTGACGTGATAAAAGAAAATTAGAAATACTATAATTGCGCAAAAAACCCAGAATTACACTCTAATACAAGAACACACGCCAGATGCTTTGTTGACTGAACCTGTAATGACGCATTATTCAGGACATTGAAATAATGAGAAAGAAAAGAAAAGTAGTTTGTTACCTTAATTTATATTGATGAAAAGCACTCTAGACATTACAATCTCTCCACACCGACTCGCTACTATCACATCTCAACAAGAACTTTTCAGTATCACATCTCAGCAAGCACTCCCTACTAGCACATCTCAACAAACACTCTCTGCTACGAGTTCTTAACAAGCACTGACTACCACGAGCTCTCCCCAAGCACTGCCCACTACGACATCTCAATAATCACTGCCAGTGGAGGAGGCGGAACAATGCTCTCTAGCGCGATCTCTGGCGCTGTGGCTCAGTGTAGCCACCTTTCACTATTTTCACGAATACTGACTAGTCCAATCAGCTGCATTCCGAAGTCGAATTAGTACTGCTCTACTTCGACACGTGCAGATCTGTGTTATGGGTATAGAGACAATTCGAAATTCTCATTACTTCAAGACATTCAGATTCATAATAACTTGACGATTTTTAAGGAAGAAAATGCTGTGCGATTTCAGTAAAATATAAGGTGTTTTTGGCTTCGACCAGATAGTTACGCTGAATTGTACGTTGGGTGACTAAAACTAAAAAAAGAGAGCCATAATAACTAATTTATAGGGCTTCACTGATTTACGACGAGTGAAAGTCTATTTCATTTTTACTTTTATTTTTTAAAAAGCTTTATGAGCCCTTACGGTTGGTAAGATAAATAGTGCCAGGGAAAGACAACACAACTGTGTAATTTTCATCTTTCTGTACGAGATCAAAGCCAGTGGCGTTTGATTTCATTAAAAATATTCCTAGGAAAGGAAAGGACGTAAAAATAGAATATTATTGTGGCTCATTCAAAATTGTATACGGAATTTGAGCGGAAGAGATCAAGTGATTGTGGCGCTCATAATTACCGCTTGCTACTGAAGTTGTAGCACAAGGTAGTGTGATTCACCACAACACTGCATTTAGTTAGTATTTAGTTTCATGTTTCATGGACCACGGTCCTCTTTAGGGAGTTAACAGCGTCAACTGATGTACGAAACATCATGCGTGTTCTTAATTTCGAACTGTCACATTGTCTAGAATCGTTAGAAATGGAAAAGCTTTTGATTGAAATTAAAGAAAATCTATATCACCAGCATTTGGTAAACAAGGTACTCATTCAACCTAGGCTGTTTTAACAAAAATTGAATGTGTATGTGCTACAGCTTTCAGTAGCCTTAATCGAGACAGTGATGAATTCACAATAGAAAGAGGAGTCAGGAGAGAATGCGCTATATCGCCATAGCTATTCTCATCAGCCAAAGAGAAAGATAAGACACATCTAAAGGGTGTAAAAAGGATGGGCTGTACATGTTAATGAAATAGATCTGAATCATGTTCGATTTTCTAATGACGTAGTACTCTCTGTCTACATTCAGTATCAGAGAAAATCTAAAAATAACACTGTAAACTTACGGCCATGGTACTAAAATAATCTATAATCAGCATATGAAAAAGGAAATAGCACAAATTCACAAAAGTTATAGGACCAGTTTGGAATTAGCTCTGAGTTCTGGACAGACCGACCGTTATGTTGTGATTTGGGTATAATAAATACGGTTTTCAAAGCAAAGATTCTGATTCATAGTAAACGAAATTTTTATAATTAATGTGCATTAGCAATACTGAGTAATAATAGTGATACTAAATATTCTAACGCGAAAACTATTGGAAAATCAGGAGCAATGAAAAGATTCATCTACGAAATGACAAAGAGAGACAGAAAAACAAGTAAATGGGACATGTTATAGACTGACATAGAAGATATGATTCCAAATGTAAGTAATGTGACATAGAGGTGAGTCAAGGAAATTTTTTGATGGACCCCAAGAGATAATAAAAGACCAAAATGGCGACCTACTGAAAGATAACGATAGGAAATGCGCAACAGTGGCAGGGAAGTATTGTATTCATAGATGTAATGCGGGAAGAAGTATGGAGAAATCTATTATCTTGTAGTGGACAATGACTAATGACCACGTATTCATTAAATTGGTGGAAGATAATTATATTTCTGCTTATTCAGTATTCACATTGTTCAGTTACTAAATCATCTGTATGTGGAAGATGATTTAAGTTTTTTAAAATATTTTCTAACATACTTCAATTCGGTTTCAATGCCATGGCACTATTTTATATTTTTATTTCACAGATTTTGATTAACGTTGTATTAATAGACGTTGTTTGTGTCGTTCATCTCTATTTTGGCTATTTCTGATATTCCCCATTTACGTTTAAATCCGTAGAATTCTACAACCACGTTCTTTTTTATTTAAAGAATGTATTCGCTATCAAACTTACGTGAGTAACAACACATTTATGAAGAAGCGACGGTGCCCAGATCCCAAAGCGGTCAGCATCGTCACCGTATTGTTAACGACAATTTCAGAAGTGACTGAACGTATTTTGTAGCTTCCTGGTAAAATGAAAGGTTCCCGTTTTTGTATCACTTCCAATAGATTGTTTCAATCTGCGATGGTGTTTCGAAAAAGCACAAACTCCTCTGTAGCGAAAAATTTATTCCGTAATTAGGAGCTAATACTTTACAGAACAGTCTACAGAGCTTCCGAGGATGTGTGATAAAGGGCGATTAAGAATTCTCCGTTCGAATGCCTTACAGTCCAGAATCGGTATGCCAATCAGGCAAAATCGCCATGAGCATTTAGGCAATCATACTCCCGACGCACCAGACTGTAGATACCCGTCTGGTAAAACGACGTGTCCTGCTGCGTGAAGAATTCCGTAACTGCCTGCTACACATCCGCTTCCGACAGGAATCGTGGACTCTTCAAGCTCTTTTTTAAGAAACCGAAGGTGCGATAATTGCATGAGGCTGGCCTCTCATATCGACTGGCGTCTTGTGTCGACTCACGACCAGCACGGAAATTGGCGCACCACTCCACAACGCTGGTTCTCGACAGGTATGTAGTCCCACACACACTCTTCGTTCTCCGATGGATTTCTGCCGGCGTTTGTCCTTCGGCAGCCAAGAAAGGAATAACAGCACGTTAGTCGTGTTTGGTCGTATTCGGCGATAGCGTCCCTAAAGTTGCACATTTACCTCACGTACGTCCTAAAGAGATGCCACGCTAAATACTGGTCCATACATACCCGCAGCATATACGCTACAGCAACGCCCTCGCACGGAAATTTCTTAATCGCCCGTTATAGATGAGCGTAAATTATAACGAATGCGCACAGCGAGACTGAATGCCGTTGCGTGGCATTGGGGTCGCCCCATGCGGTAAGAAATATACAGGCAGGAGAAAAATTGTGTTACTAAATTTTAGCCGTGAATGGCTGATGCCAGTAGGAACCAAAATTACTGATATTGTGTAGGTCCACAAAGCACCCTTTTTATAAGCTACGGAAACTTGGCGTCACGCGCTCCGATTGGCCTTGGGATTGCTCTGTTGCCGTTCGTCGGTTAAGGGGCAGCGCTATGGTTGTCGGTTCACAGATACAGACGTTCTTCGCCCTGTCACTGCCCCAACGTAACACGCATATGTGTCGAATACGTGTCTTGCTGTTTGTCTCCACCTCACGTCAGAGGCATTGACACACAAGCTTCGCATCGGAGCTCACACACGTCACATGCGATTTAGTCATACAGTGAGCATGACAGCACAGTATTGGTCGTGGAACGTCGTATGATGAAACTTCAATGGATGTGTCTGTACCCCGGCGCATTCGCCCCCAGAGTGGAAGGCTGGCGCGGTACCACCGGGCGTGCGGGCTGCCTTGGATACATCGCGAGCTCCGGCAGGCTAAGCATTCGCGGTCATGCGTTGTCCATAGTACCTTGAAACAGAGCAATCCAGAGGCCAATCGGACTGCGTGGTGCCAAGTTTCCATAGTTAAAAAATTGGCGTTGTCGACCTACACAACATTAGTAATTTTGGTTCCTACTGGCTTCAGCTATATATATTTCTGGCTAACATGCTCCTTTGTTATACATGATCCTAAATCTTTCATACTTTATCTTGTGTACTAGAAAAATTGTATGAGGATGTCTCCTCGGAGACTTTCGTGGTGGAATGCTTCAAAAATCTTCTCCGTTTATAAACTAAGTCACTTCGAATAAAAAACTCGAGCTTTTGATAGATGAGTCTGCCATCCTCATCAGCAGTTAAAATCACTGATCGTCAGTGGTGAGTGATGTTCTGATTTTATAGACGAAATGGCATCTTCTGGAACTATACAAAGAGGTACGGAAGGGAAGTTTGGCAGCTCCTAGCAGCTCTGTCCTGCCGCGGTAGCGAGTGATGTCAGATGGCGCCAAGGACCGGCACCAAGTTTGTAATTGCCGCTGCTGTGTCCTTAAAAGCGTCGACCCTCCGTCTTTGTTTTCATGCAATGTCCATAGCTCGCCGCTATGCCCTAATAAGTGTGTATCCCTTATTTTTGTCAAAATTGTTGCTGTTTATTCTAATCTCGGCTGGTTCTATTATAACATAATGCCAGTGAGATGATATTTGAGCCAAAACTCTCGTCTTTTCAAACTGTATTTTCGTCCTTTTTCTAGGCAATATCAGCCACCGCCGAATTTTCAAGGTCCCTTTGTTTGGTACATCGTTAGTGCTCTACGCAACGCTCAGCAAGAGCTTGACCTACGGAAGTGCTATCACATACACAACGGAAGCCATATAAGTCAGCAACTTGAGAACCTATGTTTTCTTTAACGGGACGTAATATATCTATTACCTTGGAGCCGGGCTGGAACATTAGTCTTATCCTGTGATTCTTCAGCACGCCTCTTATTTCGCTAGTAGTTGCTCCACAGTATCGAAGGGATGCAGCCAGCTTGACCTCTTCCGGTGATTCACTATGTGTCTTCTGTCAGGGACACCTCACAGCTTTTGAAATTTTACCCTCGTTGTAACTATTTCTCTGAACACGTACTTCAAATGCTGACAGTCGTCGTCAGCAATACTCTTTGCCCTGTGTATTAACCTGTCCAGGATCGCTTTCTTCTTTACATGTTGGTGAAAACTGTTCACATTAAAGTACAGGTGCGTAGAGTTCCTGTACAGTGAATGACCAAGCTGAGCTCCTGCATTTCGTTTAATTAAAACATCCACGAATGGAAGCTTGCCATCCCTCTCCAACTCGACAGTATGTTTAATGTTGGGATGGACAACGTCCATGTGGACGAAGAACAGCTGCAGTGCATTATCACCATGGGACCATGTCAAGAAGGTGTCAACGTACCGTAGGAAGCAGGACGGACGCAACTTTTGAGAGTTCAGAGCATGCCCCTCAAAGTGCTACGTGAAAAAGCTCGCGACGTCCGGAGGCAGTGAAGATCCCACGGCTGTGCTGTCCGTCAAACTCGTAACATTTGCTGCGGTACATAAAGTACGTTGTGTTAATGCATGGCATAAGAGTTTCATGATCTCACGTGGAAAATGTTGGCTAAGAAATCCAGCATGTCTTGTACCTGCACCTTTGTATAAAGTGACACAACGTCCAGACTAACCATTATGATGTTTTGGCTTACTGTTATTTTCCTAACGGTATCAACGAATGACTGATACTTAACAAACATTATGTTCGCAGTGTCCCAGTTGAGTGTCTGTCACACGACCAGATGTTTTGCAGATCTGTAGATGCGTGAAGAAATTACTTTAATTGCAGGCCTTAGGGGAACATTTTCCTTGTGATTCTTCGGCAGCCCATAAAGCGTGGGGTGGTTGGTGGCATGTGGCATTAATTTCTTCGCTACTTCTCCTGGCACACCAGAGTCCTTTATTAACTTCCTTGTCTTCGTCATGATGGTCCGTGTGAGATAGCGACTAAGCTTCAGATACACTCCTGGAAATGGAAAAATGAACACATTGACACCGGTGTGTCAGACCCACCATACTTGCTCCGGACACTGCGAGAGGGCTGTACAAGCAATGATCACACGCACGGCACAGCGGACACACCAGGAACCGCGGTGTTGGCCGTCGAATTGCGCTAGCTGCGCAGCATTTGTGCACCGCCGCCGTCAGCGTCAGCCAGTTTGCCGTGGCATACGGAGCTCCATCGCAGTCTTTAACACTGGTAGCATGCCGCGACAGCGTGGACGTGAACCGTATGTGCAGTTGACGGACTTTGAGCGAGGGCGTATAGTGGGCATTAGAGATGGGCAAAACTGTTCTTTTCAGAGATTGGATCAGAACTGTTCACTCCCTGAAATGAATTAGCTGTTTTTCATGACTCACCACTCATTTACAAAAGAAAATAAATGAAAGGCACATTGCCCTTCAAACTTGGTTTATTCCAGTACTATACCTGTATTATGATCTTATTTGATCCTATTTTGAAGTAACATAGATAATGAGTAAGAATTTTGTATTGTTTATTGAAATTTCCACGATATGACAAAGTTTTTGATTATTGATTTATTTTGCACTAGCGTGGTTTTTTGGGTGATCGGAAAATGTAACTTGAGATTTACATTAACAATATATTTGGCTATAATGTATTAAAATTTCATTAACCTCATACAAATACATCGCAAGCCATATATTTTTCCTTTCGAAGACGCCTAAAATCGCAAAATCCGTACCAGAATAAGAAAAAAAATATAAATTTGACTGTAAAACGAAAGTGCTGCATATAGCCTTACGCAGAATAAAACAAGGAAAATATTGGTGTATCACATTTTGCGATACGTTTATCGGTTCGCTCGTAATTAAAGCGTAAATTCGAGTGTCCATAATAAAAATCCTATAGTAAGAGTAGTCATCAGGAACCTAATCTAATCAGTTTAAACAAATAAAAATAAAATAAAAACAATTGATGTATACATAACATAATAATGTAATATACATAGCGGTATTACTATGAAGAATAATATCCAGTGGGGACAAACTCCGATGCAGAGGCGCTGAGTCGAGCAGGTCGAGCCGCGAGCTGTATTACTGCGTGAGCTGAGACCGCAGAGACCAGAGTGACACCAGAGTCGCTTTGCTCGACGCTCTGGCTCGAGTCGAGACGGTGGGGTGAGCGTTGAGCGGGCGAGTTCCGAGGGTGGGGGGAGCTCACCCGCTCCGAGACAAATCGTCCGCTCCCTTGCGAGCAGGTTTTTGCAAGTAGTTCCTATGTTATCCGCTAGGTGGCTCTCTGTCCTGTTGCTGGCATCAACTGCCCAGAGGGCAGGACGTGCGACTGAAACGATCGCCGACAGAGTGCGATGCGAAGTTAAGCTGCGCCAGACACTGCACAGTGCACACGGCAGACGACGCACAGAGACGGCCCGGCATATGTGAAACACAAAATCCAATGGGGCACTGCACAATGCAGGCAGCCAAGGTAGAAGCAGGGCAGAGGCCGGCGCTGGCTGTGTTGTGTGGCGTGCACTGTGCTCTGACCAGCAGAGGCGCTGCTGATATGCTCCGTCTCTCTCTCTCTCTCTCTCTGCCTGGGAAACGTTTGGAGCTACCGTTCTTTTTTTCTGAATCACTGATTGTTCACTCCTTTGAAAGATTGAACTCTATGAATTAGTTCAAGAGTGGATCCCCCATCTCTAGTGGGCATGCGGGAGGCCGGGTGGACGTACCGCCGAATTGCTCAACACGTGGGGCGTGAGGTCTCCACAGTACATCGATGTTGTCGCCAGTGGTCGGCGGAAGGTGCACGTGCCCGTCGACCTGGGACCGGACCGCAGCGACGCACGGATGCACGCCAAGACCGTAGGATCCTACGCAGTGCCGTAGGGGACCGCACCGCCACTTCCCAGCAAATTAGGGACACTGTTGCTCCTGGGGTATCGGCGAGGACCATTCGCAACCGTCTCCATGAAGCTGGGCTACGGTCCCGCACACCGTTAGGCCGTCTTCCGCTCACGCCCCAACATCGTGCAGCCCGCCTCCAGTGGTGTCGCGACAGGCGTGAATGGAGGGACGAATGGAGACGTGTCGTCTTCAGCGATGAGAGTCGCTTCTGCCTTGGTGCCAATGATGGTCGTATGCGTGTTTGGCGCCGTGCAGGTGAGCGCCACAATCAGGACTGCATACGACCGAGGCACACAGGGCCAACACCCGGCATCATGGTGTGGGGAGCGATCTCCTACACTGGCCGTACACCACTGGTGATCGTCGAGGGGACACTGAATAGCGCACGGTACATCCAAACCGTCATCGAACCCATCGTTCTACCATTCCTAGACCGGCAAGGGAACTTGCTGTTCCAACAGGACAATGCACGTCCGCATGTATCCCGTGCCACCCAACGTGCTCTAGAAGGTGTAAGTCAACTACCCTGGCCAGCAAGATCTCCGGATCTGTCCCCCATAGAGCATGTTTGGGACTGGATGAAGCGTCGTCTCACGCGGTCTGCACGTCCAGCACGAACGCTGGTCCAACTGAGGCGCCAGGTGGAAATGGCATGGCAAGCCGTTCCACAGGACTACATCCAGCATCTCTACGATCGTCTCCATGGGAGAATAGCAGCCTGCATTGCTGCGAAAGGTGGATATACACTGTACTAGTGCCGACATTGTGCATGCTCTGTTGCCTGTGTCTATGTGCCTGTGGTTCTGTCAGTGTGATCATGTGATGTATCTGATCCCAGGAATGTGTCAATAAAGTTTCCCCTTCCTGGGACAATGAATTCACGGTGTTCTTATTTCAATTTCCAGGAGTGTATTTGTCACCTTCTAATGAATTAAGCACCTTCAGGTTGTTGTCTTCGATGTACATGACCGCAGTGGCAGTTGCGTTATCGTCTAGCAAATAACGAAGTCTTCATTCACACGTAATACGCGTAAGCCATGTCGTTCCGTCAAATATTGGATTTCGGTGGCTTAGATTTCCCTACGATACGGGTAGTAGTTAGATAAACGTCCTCAGAGGCGTCGAGCCATCGATGCCTAATGCTCTACTATATTCCACTAACAATGTCCGTTATTGGCAGATGTCGGGATAGTGGAGAAAAATTAAGACCTTTCGTCAGCGCTACAACAGAGCCGTCATCTAGTTTTGTTTGGAAAGATTGACGACTGGTGGTGGTAACTTCCTGTGGGACCAAAGTGCTGAGGTCATCGGTCCCTGGGTTGACACACTACGTTATTTGTTAACTTACGCTAAGGACAACACACACACCCATGTCCGAGGGAGGACTCGAACCTCCGACGGGGGGAGCCACGCGAATCGTGACAAGGCCTTTTAGACCGCGCGAACCGTGACAAGGACTTTAAGACCGCGCGGTGTAGCGCGACTGCACTGTCTTTGCTTTCTTTCGATATCCGACGCCCGCTCCCACATAGTAAGTGTGTCTCCCCGGTCTTTGCCAAAATTGTTATTGTTTTTTTACTAATTTCGGCCGCTTCTTTTATAATGGAGTTCCAATGTGATAATGTTTGAGTCAAAAGTTTCGTCTTCTCAAACAGCATTTTATGCCCGTTTTGTAGGTAATGTTAAGCAATCATCGACGTCTCAAGTTCCCATTTGTTTAATAGGTCGTGAACGCAGTGCAAAATACTCACCAACAGCGCGAATAGTTTGACCTATGTAGGTGCTACCACATTCACACTGTAAACCCTACTTGCCAGAAACTGGAAGATTTAGGTTGTCTTTAAAGGTACATAATATATCTCTTATCTTGGAGTCGGGTCGAAATACTGGTCTCAGTCTGTGTCTATTCTGCATGTGTCCTATCTTGCTATCAGTTGCTCTACAGTATAGGCCAAAATGACGTAATCAATCTGGACGTTGTATCACTTTTCACGAGTCATTCTCGACCAAAAAGGCTCAACAGTTTGTACTTAACATCATGAAAATGTCGCGCCGTGCCTTAACTACGAATATTACGGGATGAAGGATGGCACAGCCATACGATCCCCACCGTCTCTGACGCCGTGAACTTTTTCATGGAGCAGTTTGAGGAGCAAGCTCTGAACCCTGCGAGATGGCATCTCTCTTGCTTCGTACGGTATGTTGACGGCACCTTCTTCATATGGCCTCGTTGTGAAAAATCACTGCAGCTGTTCGGGGACCGCACGAATGGTCTCCATCCCAACATTAAATTAGTTAAGTACATCTAAATAGTCAGTAACCAGTTGTACAGAAGAAATTTAATTTCTTATCCGGTTTCAGGCACTTGGTGCCCTTCTTCAGAAAACTGTACAGGAAAAAAACACAAAAAATAAGCAGAAGTTAAATAAGAATATTAAAATTGTGGGCGAAGAGTTTAAAAAATTTAAAGATAGAAAATGGCACATACATCTGTCGCATTATTTGTGAGTGTCGACAATAAGATGCATGCACCATATTGCTATGATCCTAAAAATACAAGAGCAATAAGTAATACAATAATTAATCTATTAATACATTAGGAGCTCGTAAATGCTTACACGTGATTCGTAGTGCCTCTAGAACCATGGTATAAAGGGCCAAACAAAAAGTGCAGACATCATGACAATTTTAGCAGCTCTTATCTAACTTCTACTTGTTTGTGGTGTATTTTCCTGTACAACCCTCTAAAGAAATTCACTAAGCGCCTGAAATCGGTTAAGATATTAGATTTCTTTGATGTAACTGGTTGCTGATTTTTTCGATATATTAAATTTACTGTCGAGTTGGAGAGGGATGGCAAGCTTCCATTACTGGATGTCTTAGTTGCGCGGTTCGTAGGTCGGCTTGGTCATTCAGTGTGCAGGAAATTTATGCACACTGACCAACACTACAACGCTAACAGTTTTCACCACCCCGTGCAGAAGAAAACGCTACGTTAGTACACAGGGCAAAGATTATTTCTGACGATAACCATCTAGACCCTGAATTGTAGCGTTTGAAATGTGCGTTCATAGAAAATGTTAACAACGAGGGAAAAATTGGGAAGGCTTTCAGGTGCCACTAATGAAAGGTGCCTCATGAATAGCTGGCTGCATTCTTTAATTTACACTCCTGGAAACTGAAATAAGAACACCGTGAATTCATTGTCCCAGGAAGGGGAAACTTTATTGACACAGTCCTGGGGTCAGATACATCAGATGGTTCAAAATGGTTCAAATGGCTCTGAGCACTATGGGACTCAACTTCTGAGGTCATTAGTCCCCTAGGACTTAGAACTAGTTAAACCTAACTAACCTAAGGACATCACAAACATCCATGCCCGAGGCAGGATTCGAACCTGCGACCGTAGCGGTCTTGCGGTTCCAGACTGCAGCGCCTTTAACCGCACGGCCACTTCGGCCGGCGATACATCAGATGATCACACTGACAGAACCACAGGCACATAGACACAGGCAACAGAGCATGCACAATGTCGGCACTAGTACAGTGTATATCCACCTTTCGCAGCAATGCAGGCTGCTATTCTCCCATGGAGACGATCGTAGAGATGCTGGATGTAGTCCTGTGGAACGGCTTGCCATGCCATTTCCACCTGGCGCCTCAGTTGGACCAGCGTTCGTGCTGGACGTGCAGACCGCGTGAGACGACGCTTCATCCAGTCCCAAACATGCTCAATGGGGGACAGATCCGGAGATCTTGCTGGCCAGGATAGTTGACTTACACCTTCTAGAGCACGTTGGGTGGCACGGGATACATGCGGACGTGCATTGTCCTGTTGGAACAGCAAGTTCCCTTGCCGGTCTAGGAATGGTAGAACGATGGGTTCGATGACGGTTTGGATGTACCGTGCGCTATTCAGTGTCCCCTCGACGATCACCAGTGGTGTACGGCCAGTGTAGGAGATCGCTCCCCACACCATGATGCCGGGTGTTGGCCCTGTGTGCCTCGGTCGAATGCAGTCCTGATTGTGGCGCTCACCTGCACGGCGCCAAACACGCATACGACCATCATTGGCACCAAGGCAGAAGCGACTCTCATCGCTGAAGACGACACGTCTCCATTCGTCCCTCCATTCACGCCTGTCGCGACACCACTGGAGGCGGGCTGCACGATGTTGGGGCGTGAGCGGAAGACGGCCTAACGGTGTGCGGGACCGTAGCCCAGCTTCATGGAGACGGTTGCGAATGGTCCTCGCCGATACCCCAGGAGCAACAGTGTCCCTAATTTGCTTTGAAGTGGCGGTGCGGTCCCCTACGGCACTGCGTAGGATCCTACGGTCTTGGCGTGCATCCGTGCGTCGCTGCGGTCCGGTCCCAGGTCGACGGGCACGTGCACCTTCCGCCGACCACTGGCGACAACATCGATGTACTGTGGAGACCTCACGCCCAACGTGTTGAGCAATTCGGCGGTACGTCCACCCGGCCTCCCGCATGCCCACCATACGCCCTCGCTCAAAGTCCGTCAACTGCACATACGGTTCACGTCCACGCTGTCGCGGCATGCTACCAGTGTTAAAGACTGCGATGGAGCTCCGTATGCCACGGCAAACTGGCTGACACTGACGGCGGCGGTGCACAAATGCTGCGCAGCTAGCGCCATTCGACGGCCAACACCGCGGTTCCTGGTGTGTCCGCTGTGCCGTGCGTGTGATCATTGCTTGTACAGCCCTCTCGCAGTGTCCGGAGCAAGTATGGTGGGACTGACACACCGGTGTCAATGTGTTCTTTTTTCCATTTCCAGAAGTGTATCAATTTTACTGCTCTGGTTTGTGAATATCAGCCAACAGACAAATTATAATAGATCATGATAATAGTATGTGATCAGAGTATAAATTTCTAATGGTGCTTAATACAAACTTTGGGCACTTGACAATGGCTTTTTGCGTACGGTCCGTTCATTGTAAGTTTGACCGTGAGCGACTCTTCTGAAAATATTTCTTTATCGGACTTCGTAGATTGAATAATTCCAAGCACTGGCTCGTGCTGGACCATTCATAAAATTTGTAGCACGGAACCTGTAGCCATGCCAAGACGCCGTTTAATTGGAACAATGGCTTGCAACATAAATGAAACGCAAGATTAAATAACCTCACTGTATTCACAAAATATTATACTAAATTAAATTACATAGACACTTACATTAATTCTGTTACTCTATATAGCCATGAGTACGCCTAGTGAGATTGCGTCTCTATAAAATAGAGTAACGGCGGTGTGGCAAATAATTATCTGCAGTGATCGTAGGTATGCGTCAGATCTGGTCCGCTACAAGTACAAGTAAGGTGCCATCTTATCGGGAAGACAAGTGAACTGCTTTATTATTCTAATATTCCAGCGGTTTCATGCCACAATTAATATCTTAAGTAATTCTTTATTTACATTCTCAACTTATATCTACGTTTTTGCGAATTATCAACACCGATCATGCAAATGCGCCTTTAAAATTTCTTCCATAGTGTGGAGCTGCAGCTAGTAAGATAGGACGTATACTGAAAATGGACTGAGACCAGTACTATGGTCCACTTGTGAGATTAGAGATTGTTACGCCCCGTTAAAGAGAACGTGAATCTTTGAGACCCTTTCGTGTAAGTTGTTCACTATGCATGTGATAGCATTTACATAAGTCAAACTATTCGTACTATTGCTTAGCGTTGAGCACAACACTCACGACATATTAAACAAAGGGACCATGAAAGTCGGCTGAAAATTGCATAGAAAATGGGCATAACAACAGTTTGAAAAGACGAGGTCTTTGGTTGAAATGTCATCACATTGGGATTCTGTTATAATAGAAACGGCCGAGATTAGACTAAACAGCAATTTCAACAAATACCAGGGGTACACACTTACAGGGGACCCCTTGAGTGCGGGGTCGCTAACTGAATCTTTAGGAAGGCTCATTTTAAAGAAAAATTATGGCAGTAAAAATATTAGCTGCTAATGACTCACCATGTGCAGCAGGAGGACAGTAGAAAATGAGGATCCGGGAGGCGAAGAGATCGACATTCTACGGGATGTATGGAAATGGACGTCGTCAACATTCAATAAATTTTCAGAACAAACCATTAACTTGCACCATGAAAACTGAATTGAAAATGGTACTCCACAGTGATCACAAAGGTTCACACCATCACGATTGACGGCGAATTGCTTTGGAGATAAATGGTTCAAATGGCTCTGAGCACTATGGGACTTAACATCTGAGGTCATCAGTCCCCTAGAACGTAGAACTACTTAAACCTAACTAACCTAAGGACATCACACACATCCATGCCCGAGGCAGGATTCGAACCTGCGACCGTAGCGATCGCGCGGTTCCAGACTGAAGCGCCTAGAACCACTCCGCCACACCGGCCGGCCGTTTTGGAGTTAAACCGTGTTGGACGTTCAGCCAGATGTCCACTCAAGAATGAATATAGAATTGCATTGTGTAATGGGTAATGTAAATGGCATGCAACCGAACGCGAAACAGCCTGTAATCGAGCTTAGGGTGAAAAAGGCTATCCTTTAAGGCGTAGATGCAGATAGTCCGCTAATATGTTTTACAGGTATGGAAAAAAAAACATCCAGATGTTGTATTTGTCCATTCGTTCCAGCTGGTATAAATTGCAATGTCACACACTTTTCAGGAGGAACAGTTTCCGTTAAAGGAGTATGATTTTTGTACATAGACCAGGAATCGAGCAATAAAAAGTTATTTTGACTTGCAATTGGCCGAAAACATCGCTCATACCATAGTTGCAATTTTCTTACGTCCGTTTTCCCGCTCTTCCTTGGTGTGACGTAAATATTCCCTGCTGCCCGTGCAAGATCACGCTCACGTGAAAGAATCGTATGGGGCAGAGCACCTCCAGCTTCTCGCAGCACAATAAATAATTTTCCAGTCAATTTATCACCCAGATTAACGGTGGGCGCAATTGTATACGAATGAGTTAAGGCACTGATGTTAATTGATCTTGAGATAACTCTCTTGGTACCGCTAATTTCCAGGATTCCTTTCACATGCATTCTCTCTTCAAATCCCGATTGGTCAGAGATGAAAACAAATTCCTTACTGAACGATGTGATAATTTTGTTTATCTCATCCACAAATTTTCAAGCCGACTCCACAGTTTTCTGTGATTCGTCAAGTTGACGCTTTGTTTGAAACTTTGTTATCTTCCGTCTTCCAGTTGTGCACTGAAGTTATGCAACCATCCATTGCTTCCCTTGAAACCACTGTAACCTATGCCGCTCGTAATCTGATGTGCGTAACATAGTACGTCGCTATCAATCACATTCTGTAAATTCTATCGAGCATACTTGAAACGCGAAGAAAGACAGTCTTTGTATCAAGTGCACCTTGTCCTCGCTTGAATATCCATATTTTACCTTCCGCACTACACAGTCATATTGCTACGGACTTATTAGCAATCTATACTTATTTTTTTACTATGCTGCGAGTGATCTTCTATGTACGTAATTACGTTTAGCACACGCTCTTTGGGCAACGATTGTCCTTTACTTCGTTTCATTAGAGACGTAATTTGTGGCTCCCTGTCTGACAAGGAAGGTGAACTACATGGATCGATACCCGTTTCAGGATCACTGTCGCTTGTTAAGCAAGTATTGTCGTCATTGTACACCTGTACTCCTCACGTACGTTGTCCGCACAGTGGGGCCTATACGCCACCACATATTCCACTCAGTCATCTTGCAAAAACGCTAGTTTTCATCTGCCAACTGCTTCTCACTTTGCGAATTTTCTTCGGTTTCTTTCTGACAAAAGTCAATGTCGGCAACTGTTGTTGGTGATAAAATTTAATGTTTGCTTTGTTTATCATTGCCATTGCTCTGCTTTGTATCAACACCATTAGCGCAGTAGCACTGTTGTGAGTTACTCGTCGACGAAGCACTTAAAAATGGTTCAAATGGCTCTGAGCACTATGGGACTTAACTTCTGAGGTCATCAGTCCCCTAGAACTTAGAACTACTTAAACCTAACTAACCTAAGGACATCACACACATCCATGCCCGAAGCAGGATTCGAACCTGCGACCGTAGCGGTCGCGCGGATCCATACTGTAGCGCCTAGAACCGCTCGGCCACTTCGGCAGGCCTAAGCACTTCAATTACCCTCCGTAGTCTAATGCTGTGCTTACCATTGGATACTTCCAGTGCCGCCCACTGCTACCATTAGCAGCCTATATTATGTTTGAAGAGTAGACAATTTGTGGGCCTTGCCGTGTAACATCATTGGCCTCTTGCGACCTTTCACTCAAGTTTTTCCTTGTTAGCATGGCATGGGGGTGAGCTATGGACACTGGACAAAACCAAGGCTGGAGGCACTTTATTTTACGGTCCGTCTTGATCACACAAACTTTTACACATCAGTATTACCAGTTTCGGCTACTGCCATCTTCAGATCTTTTACAAACAAAAACAATGTGTAACTAGCTAAGTTCAGCTTTCTGTCGCTAAATCTATAAAAGGCCTGGTGCTACATAAGAAAGATAAAAAGTGTTTACATGATTAACAGGAATGTATACCAGCGGTACATACCGTAAAATATTCTGATGTACTATCAACGTCAAATTAAACGTATAGGTACATAGTAAATGCTGGTGATCATGAGAATGCGTCTGGTACTTACACAAGAAAACTGAGGCCATTAGAGGGCACTATAGCTAGGGTACGTGATTAACCAGCATCGCAAATGTAACGGTTAAAATGCGGTACTCGTAGTCATTCATTAAAATTACTTCACATGGCAAAACGAGCGGCTGACAAATGTTTATTGAAGTTCGTTTTTAATTGTGAATGGTGTTTGAAATATTAGTTCCATCTTCTTGTTGTGATCTGGCCCTCCCACCCAACAGATAATAAGCTCACGCCAAACTGCCGTACCATTTCGGTCCATCGAAGCGAAAATGACGTCAGTTCAGGAGAAGACACAAACTGTTCTTCGGTGCGCAGAGTTTAAATCCACTGTCATAGGGCAAGGCAGTCTCGTTCTTCTGGAAAGAAAGTAGCACCAAACGTCAAGAGGATAAAAGCGTGGCATAAGCAGCTTGCGGACACTGGCAGAATTCTGAAGTGGCATGCAGGGGGTCGTCGTGTTTCTGCAGGACAAACTGAGAACGACCGCCAAACGTTCCAAAGAAGTCCACGGAGATCAATTCGTCAGGCTTCGAGGGAACTTGAGATGGCGCGTGCAACTTGGGCAACCTGAAGGTCAGAGTATTCGTCACTGCGTGAACTTCATGTCCTCTGTACTAGGACTGTGGAAGTTATCGGTATTTTTCCTCTTGGCATGTTGCAGCGGACCTTGATGGAAATTAAATACAGTTTACACTTTTTTCGCGTCCCCGCAGAGGCTCATGAGGAAGTGTTTTGATTTGATTTCTTTTATTTTTTTAACTTATCTTAACATAAACCTTATTTCTGAGAAGAAAGTATATGTATTTCATTTAATTCGGTTTTGGGAGCAAATTGAAAACAGCATTTTGGTACAGATATCCTGCATATTTTTACATTGTCACTAACACATAAATTGATAGTCCATTGCACTATTCAGCATGCTGCCACATCATTAACAATTGTGTGCTACACGTCAAGGAAACATCTTTTAACCTGGTGCAATGACATTATTGACATGTAGATGATCGCTTAATCATCTACGTGTCAAGAAGACACAAACTGTGCTTCGGTACGCAGAGTTTAAATCCACTGTCATGGCGCAAGGCAGTCTCGTTCTGCTTACAAGAAAGTAGCACCAAACGTCAAGAGGATAAAAGCGTGGCATAAGCCAAATAACATTTAACATAGACAAATGTAATGTACTGCGAATACATAGAACGAAGGATCCTTTATTGTATGATTATATGATAGCGGAACAAACACTGGTAGCAGTTACTTCTGCAAAATATCTGGGAGTATGCGTGCGGAACGATTTGAAGTGGGATGATCATATAAAATTAATTGTTGGTAAGGCGGGTACCAGGTTGTGATTCATTGGGAGAGTCCTTAGAAAATGTAGTCCATCAACAAAGGAGGTGGCTTACCAAACACTCGTTTGACCTATACTTGAGTATTGCTCATCAGTGTGAGATCCGTACCAGGTCGGGTTGACGGAGGAGATAGAGAAGATCCAAAGAAGAGCGGCGCGTTTCGTCATAGGGTTGTTTGGTAAGCGTGATAGCGTTACGGAGATGTTTAGCAAACTCAAGTGGCAGACTCTGCAAGAAAGGCGCTCTGCATCGCGGTGTAGCTTGCTGTCCAGGTTTCGAGAGTGTGCATTTCTGGATGAGGTATCGAATATATTGCTTCCCCCTACTTATACCTCCCGAGGAGATCACGAATGTAAAATTAGAGGGATTCGAGCGGGCACGGAGGCTTTCCGGCAGCCGTTCTTCTCGCGAACCATACGCGACTGGAACAGGAAATGGAGGTAATGACAGTGGCACGTAAAGTGCCCTCCGCCACACACCGTTGGGTGGCTTACGGAGTATAAATGTAGATGTAGATGTAGATCCATACTGGATCTCAATAAGTAAATAAATAACTACTATAGGCTATGGTGATTTGTGATGCCACTGAAACTGTGCAGCACTATTTACACAAAATGTATTACAATGTATAGGCTTGACAATGGCAAGAGGAAAAGAGTCAAATGGTTCAAATGGCTCTGAGTACTATGCATGCGACTTAACTTCTCAGGTCATCAGTCCCCTAGAACTTAGAACTACTTAAACGTAACCAACCTAAGGACATCACACACATCCATGCCCGAGGCAGGATTCGAACCTGCGAACGTAGCGGTCGCGCGATTCCGGACTGCAGCGCCTGGAACCGCTCGGCCACTCCGGCCGGTGGAAAAGAGTCCATAAGTTTCTTGAGATACGCAGTATCCCGATGTACCCACACGTGGACGATTAAAATGCGTAGAGCAAGAAAATTGTGGGTATGTTGACAGATACGTTTTCATGTGTAGATCCATTCAGTCCCACACATTTTCCATAGTATCAGAATCAGGTGACTTAGCTCATCAGTCAAGGTTTTATATGATGCATGAGTGCTCATCAAATCAGAAAACTTTGCGTTCAGTTCTAGGAACACGGCTATTGTCATATCCGTAGCAAACTCACAAACTCACCATGAAAAGATAGAACAAAGGTTAACAGTTGGTCACTCAGAATACTGAATCCAACATCCTGGTTCGAGACATGAATACATTCGCTGTTGTGAATGTGGAGAACCATCAGCTATATAATGGAATGATGACAACGAAAATCTATGCTGGACATGGGAGTAGAACCCATATTTCCCATTTATCGCGAGCGGTCGCCTTACCTTTAGGCTATCCGAACAAGCTTCATGGTCAGACCCTAAATTCCATATGTCGTATGTCTACATCCCACACTTGTACATCCATTATGTTTATTCCCATTCGGGGGAGACATTTTAATTGAAAGTCGCTTGTCTGGTGTAGGCGGGTAAATACGTGCGTGCATGTCAGGTACTGAAATATCCCATTTATGTGCCGACACCGGGCGAGTGACTTACAATTAAAATGTCTTCACTGTGTGGCAATACATATAATGGTTGTACGAGTGCAGGTTGTAGATGCATGGTTGACGACATACGGAAGTTATGGTCTGGCCATGAAGCGGGCATGGATAGCCTGAGCGAAAGGCGACCGCTAGTGATAATCTCGGTTCTAGTCCTGGTCCGGCACATTTTTTTCATTATCATCCTTCCATTTTATAGCTGATGGTTATTCATATTCGAGGCTGGTTCAAATGGTTCAAATGGCTCTGAGCACTATGGGACTCAACTGCTGAGGTCATTAGTCCCCTAGAACTTAGAACTATTTAAACCTAACTAACCTAAGGACATCACAAACATCCATGCCCGAGGCAGGATTCGAACCTGCGACCGTAGCGGTCTTGCGGTTCCAGACTGCAGCGCCTTTAACCGCACGGCCACTTCGGCCGGCTATTCGAGGCTGTGAATAGATTTCATACACTCTTGGAAATGGAAAAAAGAACACATTGACACCGGTGTGTCAGACCCACCATACTTGCTCCGGACACTGCGAGAGGGCTGTACAAGCAATGATCACACGCACGGCACAGCGGACACACCAGGAACCGCGGTGTTGGCCGTCGAATGGCGCTAGCTGCGCAGCATTTGTGCACCGCCGCCGTCAGTGTCAGCCAGTTTGCCGTGGCATACGGAGCTCCATCGCAGTCTTTAACACTGGTAGCACGCCGCGACAGCGTGGACGTGAACCGTATGTGCAGTTGACGGACTTACACTACACTCGTTCGTCCTCTGTTAGAATGTTGCTGCGCGGTGTGGGATCCTTACCAGGTGGGATTGACGGAGGACATCGAAAGGGTGCAAAAAAGGGCAGCTCGTTTTGTATTATCGCGTAATAGGGGAGAGAGTGTGGCAGATACGATACGCGAGTTGGGATGGAAGTCATTAAAGCAAAGACGTTTTTAGTCGCGCCGAGATCTATTTAAGAAATTTCAGCCACCAACTTTCTCTTCCGAATGCGAAAATATTTTGTTGAGCCCAACCTACATAGGTAGGAATGATCATCAAAATAAAATAAGAGAAATCAGAGCTCGAACAGAAAGGTTTAGGCGTTCGTTTTTCCCGCGAGCTGTTCGGAAGTGGAATGGTAGAGAGATAGTATGATTGTGGTTCGATGAACCCTCTACCAAGCACTTAAATGTGAATTGCAGAGTAATCATGTAGATGCAGATGTAGATGTAGATAGCACCTGTCGAACACTGTGTTACCCCTCATGCTCAACGCAAGGAATCAATGTTCATTCCTACGTAGGCAGAACTGGAATATCGTGTTGATGTTCTCCGATTACACGAGCGATGAGTAGGGTGAACACTGATATTCTGGGATAACAGAAAGAGAATTTTGAGAGCTGCTAAACGTATTACAACAAATCACGCTGCTCTTTCTCCAGTAATTCCCAAGTTATGAATTTTTGAACTGGTAGCAGGAATTTATAGACACCGCGTATTTCAGAAAACTTTGTTGTTCAATGGCATTTTAAAATAGCCCCATGCTGCTAGCGGCAGGGCTGCCACACTGTGAAAGACACCCAAGACTCGCCGCTGTGGCGGTAGTCGGCTGTGCCGCGCGTGGCCGCTGCCGAAGACAAGGCGGCGCCCCTTGGATACGACTAAGCCGTCCTCGGATTACGGCGCGGAGCTCTGCTCGCGCAGGCGTCGCTTCTTATTGGATTAGGCCGGACCGGCCGACTCGGAAGCCTCTGTGGACCTAAGATTGTCGAACTAATTATTGCTGTTGTAATTGAAATGGAGATTATGCCTGCTTCCGAAACAAGGCGTGCCGCGGCTTAAGGCGTCTGGACAGAGCGCAACAGTTTATCTGGACGCCTGGAGCCGTCTGCGTGGGGGTAGCTGGGAGAGCACAGCAGTCGCCCGCCACTTCCCTGTTGTGTGCCTGTTACCAGGCAACAGCAGCTGTTCAGCTGAGTACGTTGCTGTATTGAGACGCAGCATTCACTGCTGACAAAACAGCTGGCTTATACATTCAGAGGAAACCAAATGGTATAAAACTAGTCTAAGTACTGAGTTTCGTATCCTAAAATGTGTATCACTGCGTGAAGCAAACTAACAGAACTGTCGGGGTAGGAGTTGGATGAGGAATGTGAGTAATATCGATGTTGTATGACGCGTAATGAACTACGTATCCAGGTTTTCAAATGCATGTGACAAATCCGACTGCATGATACCAGATGATGGAAAACGAATATTTCTTGAATAATTTTTTTGTGCTGACTTCAAAATTGTCCTTAGTATTCATCTTCCACTTATAATTTTGATTTATTTTTAATTATAGGCGTTTTATTGGGAAAGCAAGCAGGGGAAACGAAAATGCTCCACTTTTGTGTGAGCGGGCTAGCACGGCAAAGCAAAAGTACTCGAGTGAAAAGATTTGACCAAATGGGAGACATTTTCTGGCTGCGACTAAAAACGTCCTGCATGAATCGCTTGCACAGCGCAAAAAATATTGATAGTACTACCATGTATAACACGATGAAGTTCCTCATGATGAGGAATGAAAGGGTGCGATCAGTATATGTACTCAAAAGAAATTTATGGCAAACCTGTGTGGAATTTGAAGTACAATCTCCTCTAAAATGCTAAAATGGCATGAGTAATGAACGTACAACGGATCATGACGTACAAGCACAAAAGTTTTCGAATGCCTGAAGATGACAGTCTTGTGTGTCGAAACTGGTCAATAAAAAATAGTTTTGAATACGATCTTGGTTATAAAAATTTCTTTAAATAATATATAAAACTGAGATGTATGGACCAGTTTTTAAGGACTTCTAGAAAAGATGCATGGTAATTTAAATACTTTTCTGTGAAATATTGTTTCATCAGTCAACAAAATTTGAAACCTGGATTTATTTTTCGTCCTCAAATTCACAAACTGACGAAAGATCAATAATTTAAAAAGACAATGACTGTCACAGAGAAAGATGCATGCCCTGCCCTTCGGGTTATAGCACCATTGTATAAGTCCATTGCCTGCAATCACGAATTGACTACTTTCCATGCAGTGTGGGGCGGGACGTTAATGAGATAGGGTAGGGATACTGGGCAATATGAAATGAAAATATGACGGATGACTATACTTGGATGTTGTAGAGCTACAGTAAAGGTGAAGATTCTGAAAGGAAATCAAACGTAAGAAAATTGGAATGTTAAGTGTAAGAGATTACTTATAATGTTGCGAAGACAACTGTTTGTCGTATTTTTTAGTATGCGCCTAGAAAAATAGATAAAAAACATTCATTTATTGTAATTTTATTTTAATGTTTGTGCTTTGATTACTTAAATCTTAAAAACATGACATGCTATCGTGTGAAAAATGCTGATGTCTGTGGCGTTCGTTGTTTTATCCAGTGGTTTGGTATTTAACTAATATGTAAATGAAAATGATAATCTTATTTTATTACATTGAGTAATTCCTAAATAAATTTTCTCCCGGCTAAAGAATTGCTGAAGTTGCTAAAGAACTCCAGGTTAACGTCGTGTTAAAGTGTTGTCTGTAAGTTGTGTAAGTGTCACTAAATCACAGTTCATACAACAGATTCTATACAACTATGGATTATGATGGAAACAGTTATCTTCAGCAAAATGATCATTGAAACCACCGAATATCAGCCGCGCACAACACTGACGTATGTTACCTGAAACAATATTCATCGCAACTCGTGCGTAATTAATTTCGTCTCCATACATCAGCTAGAAAAGTTTGTTATAACGATCGTGCTATGAGCACTGTTTTTAAAGAACCAATCTGATTCGAATTATTTTCATTAAAATGAGTTCGGAACCACCAGTGCACATTTATTTTTACGCATTTGTATTACGTTCGGCATTTATGTCTGCAGAGTTGCGTAATTTGAATTTGCCGCTGAGATAATTGTTAAGATGGCGGCAGACAATTGATAGAGACTTTCTATTACTGGAGCAAATAAGTAAGCATTTGAAATGCTTATTAAACTCTATAAACTCTACTTTCGTATTGTGCACTATTTAGACTTCATCAAGCAAACATTTGATTTGTTTCTAAGGAAAACACAGACAAAAACGCGATACAAATCGCTATCATCAATGGCTGCGCTCCTTGCAGCGGAAAGAAATAATTAACACAGATAATGCTTACTGAGAGAGGAATTAAAGTTAAAAATAATTATTCACTCATATTTATAATAATAATGAACTCTATTCTCAAGTAATAATTAACAAATAATTACAATTTCTTAACACACCTCAGTTTGATATGCGTCCGCAACCTACAAAAGCCAACCAACAAAAGGTAAAAACAAAGGAAGACAAACGCAGATCATCAAAGGAATTTACAATTATCATTGTCTTTGTATGATACACATCGATATGTCAAATTATATCATAGAATATCATATAAATAGTTAATATTTATCATCGTTTCCACAGTTTTTTTCATACGTCGAATAGATAATGTTTGTAACTGTTAGAGGCATAATTTCCTCTCGTCGCACTGTAGCCTAAAATTTATCACGTGGATGTTACAATGCCCCTTGGGCTGAGAAAAAAAATTAGTTTATCTATTGTATATTTTTTTATCAGACCATTAATCCACGTAGATTTGCTACTCTCAAGATGCAAATGTTTAGTTTCAATGTTGTTATAGACATGATAAAATTATAGTTGAATGGAGTACTTTAAATGACTTCAGTGACTGTATTATCTCGGAAATTGCTGCGGATACTTCTCGGATTAACTTATCACCCCCATTTGGGTTCACTGGACTCGGAAAACCGGGAATAAAACCGTCCAAGGGGCTTCAAGAAAATACAGACACCTAGTTTTAACAGTCAGGCTTGACATGATTGTCATAAGATATGCTGGAAAATGCAAATTTATGACTCTGTTGTAAGCATCTGAGATAATGAATGTTTTTTCATCGTGGTATATCATAAAATTTCCAAAGTCACTCATTTATCGAATGTCATAACAATTTGCTGCTGACGTCGTTAGACCGCCCTCGTGTCGAGTCGTTGGACCGCAGACAGGTAGTGGCTGCTGCTGGACCGCCCCCGGCCGAGTCGGTGAGGCGTCGGCTGCCGTCGGCTGCACCGTGTTTTGGATCTGCTGCTGGCTACTAGTCGCGCTGCAGCAGGTCTTGCTTCTCCTTTCCCACGTCCCTCAGTTTAAGATGGGTACATGAAATGTCAAAATATAAGCATCAGTGACAAGATAATTACTATTCTCATCCTGTGGAAAGGTCTATTAGTGTCCACTTCACTCGCATTCACACGGATGGTGTTAGACTGTTTCTGGAGTATGTTCTGTATTTTGACGCTGTTCAACACAATTTAGTGATTCACATGTAAGTTTATCACAATATGCACATTTTCAACACTGCACCGTTAATCATACAAGTGTCCGTAGTGTGCTTCGTTTACTTAAGCGGAATGTAAATGTTTTCGCGACGGGCTGCGTAGCCAACGTTGCATTATTGTTTTGCCGCGCGGCTTGCTGTACAATCTGTCACATTAAATTTGGCACGCGGAGACGCTTCATATCAAACTACTAAAGGTCATCAGTTCAAGTTAATCATTAATACAGTCAACACTACTCAACGTTCATAGCGTTGCTGCTAACTTTGACGCTCCAAAAGCGTTCATAAGGTTACGTGATCACAGTTTTTATCACTGTTCATCATTATTCACAATGTAAATTACAGTTCTTCACGCGTCCACTAGTTCCTGCGAAACACGTTTCACTGTTCTGATTGCTGCCAGTAGTTCTCCACAGTACTTAACAGACAATCTATACGCAAATGACACTTTTCAAGTAATGAGGTCTGGTACACTTGCACATAAGTTCATATTACCATGACTGAATAACAAAATTTAAAATTTTACACTGTCACATAAACTTGAGACAATATAAAACATTTAGAATCTGCTACATTTTCTTGACCATGAAATCATTACTGAACTGTCCAGATAACAGTACATTTCCATTTTTATTGCAGATACATATATTTATATATTTCTATTTTTTATTTTTTTTATTCGGATTGTTATTTACCATGTTTTTAGGACAGATGTCCATGTTCGGTTTATCTAACCGATATGTTGCTCATAAGAGCATTTTAAATGACTTCGTAATGAAACCGTGTACGTAAATCAGTACACATTCAGATTTCGCTTAACTATTTTTTGTTTTTCCTAGTCACACAGCTCACACACCACCAACACTCGCTACGTGTGTGGAACTACATGGCTCAATCTTATGAAAATATTTTTGTTATATCCATTCTTATACACGAACAAATATATTATTTAAGCATTTTAATCATTTCTATTCTACGTATAGAAAGGTAAAATTCCTCACATTTAATGCAATAACACTCAAGTGTTTATCAAGTTATTCATCCCTTTTAGAGTAAAAATACATTTATTACGGGGATTCTCTACTCCTTGTTCAAATAATTCAAGAACATTACAGTGTAATACTTTACATAAAAGCTTATAAACTAATACATACATAATATTATCAAATTATTAGTGCTAATTATTTTATCTTAAACATTATATTTACAGTTATGGGATAGTGCCCTTGCACTTCTGATTGGTTCTTTGTATATTCCAACATTAAATTGGTTTTCCTATTGCAAATATTTTTTTATGTCTTTATGACAATACAGTCCTTTCCTCTTTCCTGTATAGACATCCTCTAGTATACAGCACCCTTCCTGTGGGATATTAGCTATTTTATATGGTCCTTCATACAGCAATTGCCACTTTTTATTTTTTTTCTTGATTATCGATGCCTTGGGATGCGTCCTCAACAATACTAACTCATCGATACAATATTGTTGTGTCTTAGTAAGTTTTTTGTCAAACTTCGCCTTGCGGAGCTCTGCTTGGCGATTTATATTCTGTAGAGCTGTATCTAGTTTCTTCTGATAAGTTAATTGTTCCTCTTCGATATTCGGTATTGGATTAACCCATTCGTCCACTTCATTCTTCTGTTCATTCATTAGTTCACTGGGCGTGAAACCAGTTATCATATGCGTTAAATTATTATACGTTTCCATGAAACTATTTAGGTATTCCACCCACTTAGTGTGCCTATTGTGGGCGTACATTCGGATGAACCGGTTGAGTTCCCTGAAAGTTCTCGGTGAAAACCTTGAAATTAGAACATCTTTGATGTTATATTCATCCATAAGGTTCTTCCACCTCTCTCCAGTAAAATACGTGGCATTATCTGTTATGGCAATCGATAGGCACCCGACAGAATCGTTTGTCAGTCTTTTTGCAACACTACTGACAGTCGATGCCCTAAGTGGGTACATTTTCACGTATTTTGAAAATAAATCATACACTGCAAGCACGTATTTCACTCCTCCTCTGGCAGTTGGTAGGGGTCCTGCAATGTCGATGGCTGCAATCTGCCGCGGACATTTTGCAATAAAAGGGTGTAGTTCAATATCTCTGCAAATATTGCTCGGTTTGACCTTTTGGCATTTTTTACAGGTTCTGATAAGTTCTTGAACTCTTCTTTTTAGATTTGGGTAATAACAATACTGACTTATCTTCATAGTACACTTAATAATGCCGAAGTGCCCCCATGCCCGATGCGTTAACCAAATTAAATCATCAAGCAGATCTTATGGAATGCACACTCGCCATCTACTATTTGGATTGTCAGATTTGTAAAATAAAATGTCATTGTTCAACTGGTAATATTGGTGGAAAGCACTATCATCTTGCTGACACAATGCGTCCGTGATGTTCTTCCATATTGGATCCTTTTCTGGACATTGTTTCACCCTTTTCCACAACGCTAAATATTTTTGTCTATTAGCTTTGTCCTTTATAAGAAGAATTTTATATTCCGTAGAACTTTCTACTAGAGCTGCAAACGCTGGTAATCCTCTTGAAAGCGTAGATAATGCGTCGGCAATTACATTATCTGGTCCATGGACATGTCTAATTTCGAAGTCATACTCTTGCAAGGCGAGAGTCCATCGAGCTAAGCGCCCGTGCAGTAATTTGCATGTTAACATGAAACTCAGAGCTTGGTGGTCACATAAAACATTGACATGTTTCCCGTAAACATAGTATCTAAATTTTTTAAAGGCAAATACTACGGCAAGTGCCTCAAGTTCGGTCACGGTGTAGGATCGTTCACATTTGTTTAGGATCCTACTTTCAAATCTAATCATCTTGACTTCTAGCTTGTTGTTGATTATTACCATGTTTTTAGGACAGATGTCCATGTTCGGTTTATCTAACCGGTATGTTGCTCATAAGAGCATTTTAAATGACTTCGTAATGAAACCGTGTACGTAAATCAGTACACATTCAGATTTCGCTTAACTATTTTTTTGTTTTTCCTAGTCACACACCACCAACACTCGCTACGTGTGTGGAACTACATGACTCAATCTTATGAAACAGGCATGCTATGATCCCCTAATTTGATGCATCTGTTGCAATAAAGAAATCCTTTGACATATCCGGCTGATGTAAAATTGGTGCATTGATAAGTGCCTCTTTCATACTGTCACAGTCTTCTTTGCATTTCGATGTCCAGCACCATAGTGCGTTATTCTTTAGCAAACTCAATAACGCTTCACTGTTAAGCTGTTGAGCTGTTAAAAATCTTCTGAAGAAAGATGCTAAGCCAATGAAACTTTTAAGTTGTTTCTTCGTGCGTGGGTACGGAAAATTTGCAATTGCCTCCATTTTGCTAGGGTCTGGTTTTATACCTTGTGGCGATATTACACGGCCAAGGAATTTCATTTCCTCCCTAGCAAACTTGGATTTTTTCAAATTTACTGTTACTTCTCTTGCTAGAAACTTGTCTAGCACATTTTGTATTAAATCAAGGTGTTCTTCCCAGGTATCTGTTGCTAGCAATAGGTCATCAACATATGCTGTGACTCGATCTAATAACTGGGGCCCTAGTACGTGATCCAACGCTGCTATGAATACACCGGCACAAATATTTAATCCAAAGGGAAGAACACAAAATTGATAGCTTCGGCCTCCAAACACAAAGGCGGTATATTGCCTGGGTTCTTCTGATAAGAGGATTTGCCAAAATGAAGAACGCAAATCGAGTGAGGTTAGATATTTCTTGCCAAAAAACTTCTGGATTTGTTCGTCTAAATTTTCAGGTCTCGTTCGCACTGGCACTATAATCTTATTGATGTCTCGTGCGTCGAGAACTAAGCGTATACTTTTATCTGCTTTGGTTATTGCTAATAGGGGACTGCTATATGGCGAATTCGATGTTTCAATAATGCCCCAATTCGCCATTTTTCGGATTTCTTTCATCACTTCGTTTTTCTTAGTCCATGGGACCAAGTAAGATGCTCTGCAATAGGTCTTGTGCGGATATACTTTCATATTATACTGGTAATCTTTTATGATTCCGGGGCGTTCGTTGAATACTTCGAGGTATCCGGATAATAATTCTGTTAATTGTCTAGCCTCTGAAGCATTAATGCAAGTTGCCTCCTGTACTTTCTCTTCTATTGTTGTGACGATGTCACTCACGTTGCTAGGTGCATCGTTATTTCGATTTTTGTGACACATCTGTGGGTGCTTATGGTCCAACACTAACAACTTCTGTTTGCTGACAGAAAGATTCATTTTTCTCATCAGCGGAAGGTTCGCACCGAACTCCCGATTCAGCATTAATGTTATGGGTCGCTGTTAGTACTTAAGCGCACATGTCCCACGGGCGAGAACAATTACAGCTTCCCTTTCCCGAAGGAACTGAAGACCCAGAAGCACCGGTGCTGACAAGTTATCCATTAGTAGGAACGTGCATAATAAGCGATCATTTCTCAAGGAAACTTCCACCTGTGTCTGGTATTTTATACTCTGTGCCTTTTTTCCCAATGCCCCTATAACCTTACAATTTGCAACCGGCAAAATCGGCAATCTCCGATACCTTCTTGAAAAACTGCGTGTTCATAACTCATACATTTGCACCTGTGTCAAGCAGAATACACTCCTGGAAATGGAAAAAAGAACACATTGACACCGGTGTGTCAGACCCACCATACTTGCTCCGGACACTGCGAGAGGGCTGTACAAGCAATGATCACACGCACGGCACAGCGGACACACCAGGAACCGCGGTGTTGGCCGTCGAATGGCGCTAGCTGCGCAGCATTTGTGCACCGCCGCCGTCAGTGTCAGCCAGTTTGCCGTGGCATACGGAGCTCCATCGCAGTCTTTAACACTGGTAGCATGCCGCGACAGCGTGGACGTGAACCGTATGTGCAGTTGACGGACTTTGGGCATGCGGGAGGCCGGGTGGACGTACCGCCGAATTGCTCAACACGTGGGGCGTGAGGTCTCCACAGTACATCGATGTCGCCAGTGGTCGGCGGAAGGTGCACGTGCCCGTCGACCTGGGACCGGACCGCAGCGACGCACGGATGCACGCCAAGACCGTAGGATCCTACGCAGTGCCGTAGGGGACCGCACCGCCACTTCCCAGCAAATTAGGGACACTGTTGCTCCTGGGGTATCGGCGAGGACCATTCGCAACCGTCTCCATGAAGCTGGGCTACGGTCCCGCACACCGTTAGGCCGTCTTCCGCGAAGGTTGTTTGTGTGCTGCTGTATAAGTAATAAACTATGTAATTAATGAACATGAACATCTGCTCCTATCGGAGTTGATTGAGTTGTGAACTGCACTGCTTATATGATGATACTCGTGTGTCTCGCACCAGATTCGTACAGCAGTTCGGTAGGAAGATGTCAATGCTCAACAAACAAGTAAATAAACAATGATTAATAGTTTGTTTTGGTACCCGGTACCTGTAGTAGATCACAATTTGAATTATTGGAATGAATAAATGTGCATTGGTGCCCCCACGTTGGGTGCCAGTGTGGCGTTGGCTGTTTAATTCAGTGGTTTGGTATTTAACTAATTTGCAAATGAAAATGATAATCTTATTTTATTAGACTGAGAAATTACTAAATAAATTTCCTCCCGGCTAAAGAATTGGTCAAGTTGCTAAAGAACTCCAAGTTAACGTCGTATTTAAGTGTTGTCTGTAAATTGTGTAAGTGTCACTAAATCACAGTTCATACAACAGATTCTATACAACTATGAATTATGATGGAAACAGTTATCTTCAGCAAAATAATCATTGAAACCACCGAATATCAGCCGCGCACAACACTGACGTATGTTACCTGAAAGAATATTCTTCACAACTCTTGCGTAATTAATTTCGGCTCCATACATCAGCTAGAAAAGTTCGTTATAACGATCGTGCTATGAGCACTGTTTTTAAAGAACCAATCTGATTCGAATTATTTTCATTAAAATGAGTTCGGAACCACCGGTGCACATTTATTTTTACGCATTTGTATTACGTTCGGCATTTATGTCTGCAGAGTTGCGTAATTTGAATTTGCCACTGAGATAATTGTTAAGATGGCGGCAGACAATTGACAGAAACTTTTTATTATTAGAGCAAATAAGTAAGTATTTGAAATGCTTATTAAACTCTATAAACTCTACTTTCGTATTGTGCACTATTTAGACCTCATCAAGCAAACATTTGCTTTGTTTCTAAGGAAAACACAGACAAAAACGCGATACAAATCGCTATCATCAATGGCTGCGCTCCTTGCAGCGGAAAGAAATAATTAACACAGATAATGCTTACTAAGAGAGGAATTAAAGTTAAAAATAATTATTCACTTATATTTATAATAATAATGAATTCTATTCTCAAGTAATAATTAACAAATAATTACAATTTCTTAACAGACCTCAGTTTGATATGCGTCCGCGACCAACAAAAGCCAACCAACAAAAGGTAAAAACAAAGGAAGACAAACGCAGATCAAAGGAATTTACAATTATCATTGTCTTTGTATGATACACATCGATATGTCAAATTATATCATAGAATACTATATAAATAGTTAATATTTATCGTCGCTTTCACTGTTTTTTTCATACGTCGAATAGATAATGTTTGTAACTGTTAGAGGCATAATTTCCTCTCGTCACACTGTAGCCAAAAATTTATCACGTGGATGTTACACGCCATTGAAAAAAATTTAAAGTAATTTTCAGAATCATAATTTCAAATCGATTCTTGGAACACATCCAGCAAATAATTGAACACATACGTTGCAAGTTGCTCTCAATAACTTTACCTTTACCTTATGAACAGATCTTGCCAACGTTGCACTTAACAACTTAACAAGCTAGATGCTTTTGAAACTCCGATTTCAGAAGATGAAATGCATGCAACTGCCATTTCCAGACTGAAGGACAACAATCTGATATTAAATCACTGGAAATGGCAGTTGCATGCATTTCATCTTCTGAAATCGGAGTTTCAAAAGCATCTATGTTGGTTAGCACACACACACACACACACACACACACACACATATATATATATATATATATATATATATATATATATAGTTGTTAAACTGAAACGTGCTCTTGAGATGGAACGGGACAGGGTATTATGAGATCGTGTCCCTTTCTGCCCAGTCTTTTTTGATTCATGTAGATTTCAAATTACTACAATGTACATGAATCAAAAACGACTGGGCAGAAAGGGACACGATATATATGTACTACAATGTACATGAATCAAAAACGACTGGGCAGAGAGGGACACGATATATGTATCGACTGGGCAGAAAGGGACACGATATATATGTACTACAATGTACATGAATCAAAAACGACTGGGCAGAAAGGGACACGATATATATATCGTGTCCCTTTCTGCCCAGTCTTTTTTGATTCATGTACATTGTAGTAATTTGAAATCTACATGAATCAAAAAAGACTGAGCAGAAAGGGACACGATCTCATAATACCCTGTCCCGTTCCATCTCAAGAGCACATTTCAGTTTAACAACTATTGTGGGAGCATAATAATTGATGCTTTTAAAAGTATTATACGGAGTGCGGCAAATAAAAGTGGCCGGGAGAAGAGAGTTCCATGGTAGAAAGAAACACAGCAGAGTAAAAGAAGTATAGTACTAACCTGACCATGGCAGATGTTGAATGTGACCGCCATCCATCTCTTGGCACTTTTGGGCTGTGGTCAGCAAGTTGCTGAAGGCGGATCGGAGATGGATTGCTGGAATTGCTGCAGTCTCATCCAAAATGTTTGCTTTAGTTCTTGAAGACCGTGATGGTTGTTGCGATATACCTTAGACTTGAGGGCTCCCCACACAAAGTAATCGCACGCTGACAAATCAGGTGACCCGTGCGTCCAGCTAGGGCCGCTACCAGAGTGACTTCCGCTAACAACACCGTCAGGCGTGAAGATTGTGTCAATGAGCTCCATGGTTTGGCTGGCTGCACGGGCAGTTGGTCCACCCTGTTGAGAGTAACGGTTGGTCTTTTCCTCCTCCATTAATGCTGCAAACCGCATCCACTCGTCCGGGCCATTTTCATTTGCCCCACCCTGTATAACTATAGTACAGCGAATGGCATACAGTTTAACACAGCATGTCAGTTAAGGGCGTACAACTAACAACTGACGGGTTATCCTGCCTTCAAATTCACCAAACATTATAAAAACGCAACTATAAACGCGAAGGACAACCGTTCATTTACAAGTCGTGCTCCAAACCGAGTCAAAATAGCTGTCACATCTTTACCATTCAGATACATAGTTACATGCCTCTACAACAGGTTGCAGCAATCTCCAGTTCAGAAAACAGCACTATCTCAATGTGCCCCTTTATCCCGTTCTGCACCTAGTACCTCTGCGTAGCTTTTATTGTTATCGTTTGCGACACATTTTTCTTGTAAAAACTTTAAGCATAGTTTTAATTTGGAGTTTATTGCCAGTTCTGCTTCATCTACTGTTTGTAAACTTCTTTAATGGTTTCAGAATGAGATTTTCAGTCTGCAGTGGAATGTGGGCTGATATGAAACTCGGGACCTTTGTCTTTCGTGGGCAAGTGCTCTACCATCGAGATACACAAGCACCACTCACGATCCGTCCTCAGAGCTTCAATTCTGCCAGTACATCGATGCCTACCTTGCTAACTTCACAGAAGCTCTTTTGCGAGCCTTGCAGAACTAGCACTCCTGGAAGGAAGGATATTGGGGAGACATGGTTTAGCCACAGCCTGGGGGATGTTTCCAGAATGAGATTAATATCAGCTCTCACTCCGCTGCAGAAGAGCTTCTCTGAAGTTTGGAAGGTAGAAGACGAGGTACTTCCAGAATTGAAGCTGTGAGGACGAGTCGTGAGTCATGTATGGGTAGATACATTTTTCTTGTAACAGCTTTCAGCGTAATTTGGATCTCTAATTTAATGGCAGTTCTACTTCGTCTACTGCGTGTAAACTTCTTTAATGGCCAAGCGAAAGTTTCTCAGTTTTAGTAATAAGGTTTTAATAAGTTTAATTTATGTTTGTCCCCTCCCCCTCTCTTTTAACAGTATTTATTACTTTTATTAGCGCATTTTTTACTCATGTGCTCCAAAATGCCGTTGCTGCGTTACTCTGTTATATCGTAAGATGGTTTTACAGATTCCGGTTTTACAAGCTTGTGATTTCTGTTTCATTTGTATATCACTTTCGATTACCAGTGGCCTTACACAAGGCGCGATTTTCTTTTCTGTTTTAACGAACACGAGCTACTCAGTAGAGTCAAGGCACGTTTTTAAGCGCATACATTTAGCGTCTTCTGCATCTAGCTTTCCTTAGAGCTGGAGCCTGTAAATTAGGGCAGTTAACTTTTTCTGTTCGCGATATGCATACTATTGCAATCCAGGTGCCATTACTGTGTTTTATTGTATATAAGTCAGCTTTAACTTCGTAAAGACCTTATGTCAATTTGCTCCTACACTTGGCATTTCATAAGCGCTCCCGAAATCCTATGTTGCTACAGTCTAAAGCTATAGCTTGTGATTTTTTGTTCTTTAGATCAATGTCTCATATGACAACAGCTGTTTCGCTTTATTCCCTGTGTTTTGGAAATTTTGAAATTCGTGGTAAGTTCCTATGGGACCAAACTGCTGAGGTCATCGCTCCCTAGGCTTACACAGTTCTTAAGCTAACTTAAACTAACTTACGCTATGGACAACACACACACACACACACACACACACACACACACACACACACACACACACGCGCGCGCGCGCGCGCGCGCACCCGAGGGAGGACTCGACCCCTCGATGGGGGAAGTAGCGCGAACCGTGGCAAGGCGCCCAAGACCATACGGCTACTGCGCGCGGTTTTGTGATTTATCAGCATATGATGTAACAAGTGAGTAGGCTTACCTCACACTTATTTTTTAATCTGCTGTTGTTGCTTGCTTTGTTTGAAGTATTTTTGTAACTACTAATGTAATTTTTAGTGTCCATTACAACCTCTGAAAAAGATTATTTTATAATTACCGAAACGTAGGTCATGGTTCCAGTAAACTTTTTTTTTTGCAACTGGTTGGCTGATACTTTCAACCTCTGCAATTGCATAATTTTTTGTTTTACTAATCTTCTAGTTTGGGAATAACTCCAGTAATGTTCCAGTTTTCAGGTTTCTATTTCAGTGCAGGTATTTTATAACCATTCTCTTTGACACCTGAGTTTCTCCTGACGTATAAAATTTTCAAATAACTTACAGAAATTCAGCCAGGTAATGTTTGCAGCGATCGCCGATATTTCGGCGGGAGTACACCCCGCCATCTTCAATGCACAAACTGCAACGGACAGGCGATGCACAGGCAAATTTAAAGCCTCGGTTCTTGGAGTAATTCAGAAAGATAACAGACACACACTGAACACTAGTGCCACCAAAGTTGACCACAGTCAAAGGTATCGATAGTGAAACACTACGAACTGGCAAGTGAGTTAACTTTGACTCTGTCCCTCTGTTTTTTGACAAGCGAGAGGGCAGGATTCCAAGCAGAGTTTAAGCAAAAACCGCCATCCCTGTTTACGAGGTTGCTCGCTAATTTAATCTCAACAGTTTCCTTAATTCCACTGTCCTCATAGCTGGACGTGCATGCCAATATCTCGGTATTGTTATATAACATAGGGTTACCAGTATCCAAACAATGTTCGGCAATAGCAGAGCTAATTGCCTGCTGTAATCGTGAGTACCGTTTATGCTCAGTACATCGGTCCTCCACGGTCCTGATAGTCTGACCAATATATGCCATGCCACAGCTACAAGGAACACGATATACACCCGCCTTACGCAAACCAAGATCATCCTTAACAGAACCCAAAAGAACTATAATTTTAGATGGGGGTCGGAACACACATTTCACATCGTATTTCTGTAAATTATGACCGATCTTGTTGGACGTGCTTCCTACGTAAGGCAAAAAAGTAGTAGACTTCGGTGTCGACTCAGTATTATCATTAGTCACCCTTTGCACAGTTGGTCGATAGCGCAACGCACGTTCAACCTGTCTTTAACTATACCCATTTTGACGAAATGCAGCTTCAAGATGGGCCAGCTCAGCTGGCAAAGTCTTAGTATAGGACATGACATGTGCCCTGGGTACCAAGGTACAAAGTACCCCATCACGCTGAACCGGATGGTGACAACTATCAGCCGGTAAATACAAGTCGGTGTGAGTACGTTTCCGGTAAACTGCATGTCCCAATGCTCGATCAACCTTCCTCCTAACCAAAACATCAAGAACGGGAAGGCAATCATCCTTTTCCAACTCCATCGTAAAACGAATGTTAGGGTGGATCGAGTTCAGATGTTGTAAAAAGACATTGAAATTCTCCGTACCATGAGGCTAAACAACAAAAGTATCACCAACATATCTGAAGAAACAGACTGGTTTCAAAGGCGCCGATTCCAATGCACGTTTTTCGAAGTGTTCCATAAACAAATTTGCACATACAGGAGACAACGGACTACCATCGCAACTCCATCTGTCTCCTCGTAATACTGGTCATCGAATAAAAATGTAAGAGGATGTCAACAAATGGATCCGAAGGCAGGATAAATGAAGACTCGTGTGGAAGTACACAGAGAGTCGCATTTTCCACGCTCACTTTGCGAGTGGAATAAGAGACAGGAGATGCGTCCAATAAGTAATGCAGCACATTTTATTCCTCGGCCAAATTCGGCTGAAAAAATACGGAATTTGTTGTGGGATATCGTGGAATATTCATCTCCTACAACTTCCGATTGGTGACAACGCTGTACGTAGCCTTCAAAATGGCTGTGCGTTGCAAGCAGAGAGCTGTCATTGAGTTTCTTTTGGGAGAAAACAAGAGCTTCGCAGATATTCATAGGCGCTTGCTTGAGGTGTAAGGAGACCTGGCAGTGAACAAAAGCACAATGAGTTGTTGTGCGATGTGTCTGTCATCATCGCAACAGGGTCGCTCAAACGTGTCCGATCTATCGCATGCTGGTCGGCAGCACGCAGTGACACGTGCAGTGTTGGAACGTGCGGACACTCTCATTCGAGGTGTGCGACGGATCACAAACTCCTCGCTTCACAAATGGAAATTCCTGTTGATAATTATGACACACTCATCCACTGGTTGGAACAGTCAAAGGTGTGTGGCTGCTGCGGTCTCGCACCTTCCGACTTCCATCTGTTTGCACTAGTTAAGGATGCACTCCGTCCAAAGCACTCCCATTAACGTTGCGTATGGCCATTGCACTCAAGGGAAATTATGTTGAAAAATACGGTTTTGTAACCAAAAGAGCGGGGAACAACATGATGTGTTTAAGTCCTGCATAAAACCAAACGCAGCACGTCATTCTCAATGGAGAGAAGTCTTCCGAAGTAAGAGTGATTTCAGGTGTGCCGCAGGGGAGTGTCGTAGGACCGTTTCTATTCACAATATACATAAATGACCTTGTGGATAACAATGGAAGTTCACTGAGGCTTTTTTCGGATGATGCTGTGGTATATCGAGAGGTTGTAACAATGGAAAATTGTACTGAAATGCAGGAGGATCTGCAACGAATTGACGCATGGTGCAAGGAATGGCAATTTCATCTCAATGTATACAAGTGTAAAGTGCTGCGAAAACATAGAAAGAAAGATCCTTTATCATTTAGCTACAACACAGCAGGTCAGCAACTGGAAGCAGTTAATTCCATAAATTATCTGGGAGTAGGCATTAGGAGTGATTTAAAATGGAATGATCATATAAAGTTGATCGTCGGTAAAGTAGATGCCAGACTGAGATTCATTGGAAGAATCCTAAGGAAATGCAATCCAAAAACAAAGGAAGTAGGTTACAGTACGCTTGTTCGCCCATTGATTAGATTAGATTAGATTAGATTAATACTAGTTCAATGGATCATGAATACGATATTTCGTAATGATGTGGAACGAGTCAAATTTTCCAATACATGACATAATTAAGTTAATTTAACAACATACTTAAGTTAATATAACAACTTTTTTATTTTTTGTGTTTTTTATTTTTTATTTTTTTAATATTTTTTGTTTTTTTCTTTTTTTTTTCTTAATTTATATCTAAAAATTCCTCTGTGGAGTAGAAGAAGTTGTCATTCAGAAATTCAAAAATGGCTCTGAGCACTTTGGGACTTAACATCTATGGTCATCAGTCCCCTAGAACTTAGAACTACTTAAACCTAACTAACCTAAGGACAGCACACAACACCCAGCCATCACGAGGCAGAGAAAATCCCTGACCCCGCCGGGAATCGAACCTGGGAACCCGAGCGTGGGAAGCGAGAACGCTACCGCACGACCACGAGATGCGGGCATTCAGAAATTCTTTTAATTTCTTCTTAAATACTTGTTGGTTATCTGTCAGACTTTTGATACTATTTGGTAAGTGACCAAAGACTTTAGTGCCAGTATAATTCACCGTTTTTTGTGCCAAAGTTAGATTCAATCTTGAATAGTGAAGATCATCCTTTCTCCTAGTATTGTAGTTATGCAAACTGCTATTACTTTTGAATTGGGTTTGGTTGTTAATAACAAATTTCGTGAGAGAGTATATATACTGAGAAGCTACTGAGAATATCCCTAGATCCTTAAATAAATGTCTGCAGGATGATCTTGGGTGGACTCCAGCTATTATTCTGATTACACGCTTTTGTGCAATAAATACTTTATTCCTCAGTGATGAATTACCCCAAAATATGATGCCATATGAAAGCAATGAGTGGAAATAGGCGTAGTAAGCTAATTTACTAAGATGTTTATCACCAAAATTTGCAATGACCCTTATTGCATAAGTAGCTGAACTCAAACGTTTCAG
The DNA here is from genome assembly GCF_023898315.1 of Schistocerca nitens. Lineage (NCBI taxonomy): Eukaryota > Metazoa > Arthropoda > Insecta > Orthoptera > Acrididae > Schistocerca > Schistocerca nitens. The sequence continues at coordinate 509,216,062 of NC_064619.1, read as the reverse complement.
CAGATCATCAATGTGTTTCTTCCAATTTAATCTCTCATCAATGGACACACCTAAAAATTTGGAATATTCTACCTTAGCTATATGCTTCTGATTAAGGTCTATATTTATTAATGGCGTCATACCATTCACTGTACGGAACTGTATGTACTGTGTCTTATCAAAATTCAGTGAGAGTCCGTTTACAAGGAACCACTTAGTAATTTTCTGAAAGACAGTATTGACAATTTCATCAGTTAATTCTTGTTTGTCAGGTGTGATTACTATACTTGTATCATCAGCAAAGAGAACTAACTTTGCCTCTTCATGAATATAGAATGGAAAGTCATTAATATATATTAAGAACAACAAAGGACCCAAGACTGACCCTTGTGGAACCCCATTCTTGATAGTTCCCCAGTTTGAGGAATGTGCTGATCTTTGCATATTATGAGAACTACTTATTTCAACTTTCTGCACTCTTCCAGTTAGGTACGAATTAAACCATTTGTGCACTGTCCCACTCATGCCACAATACTTGAGCTTGTCTAGCAGAATTTCATGATTTACACAATCAAAAGCCTTTGAGAGATCACAAAAAATCCCAATGGGTGGTGTTCGGTTATTCAGATCATTCAAAATTTGATTGGTGAAAGCATATATGGCATTTTCTGTTGAAAAACCTTTCTGGAAACCAAACTGACATTTTGTTAGTACTTCATTTTTACAGATATGTGAAGCTACTATTGAATACATTACTTTCTCTAAAATTTTGGATAAAGCTGTTAGAAGGGAGATTGGACAGTAATTGTTGACATCAGATCTATCCCCCTTTTTATGCAAAGGTATAACAATAGCATATTTCAGTCTATCAGGGAAAATCCCCTGTTAGGGGACTGATGACCACAGCAGTTGAGTCCCATAGTGCTTAGAGCCATTTGAACCATTTCAAAATGCCCTGTTCCAGAGAGCTATTACACAGGTGGCTGAGAATCTTACTTATCTGTTGATAACAAGCTTTTAGTATTTTGCTGGAAATGCCATCAATTCCATGTGAGTTTTTGCTTTCAAGCAAGTTTATTATTTTCGTAATTTCAGAGGAAGAAGTGGGTGAGATTTCAATTGTATCAAATTGCATAGGTATGGCCTCTTCCATTAACAGTCTAGCATCTTCTAATGAACACCTGGATCCTACTATATCCACAACATTTAGAAAATGATTATTAAAAATATTTTCAACTTCTGACTTTTTGTTCGTAAAGTTTTCATACAATTTGATGGTAATACTGTCTTCCTGTGCTCTTGGTTGACCTGTTTCTCTTTTAATAATATTCCAAATTGTTTTAATTTTATTATCAGAGTTGCTGATTTCAGACATGATACACGTACTTCTGGATTTTTTAATAACTTTTCTTAATATAACACAGTAGTTTTTATAATGTTTGATAGTTTCTGGGTCACTACTCTTTCTTACTGTCAGATACATTTCCCTTTTCCGGTTACAAGATATTTTTATACCCTTAGTAAGCCATGGTTTGATACAAGGTTTCTTATGAGTATATTTAACTATTTTCTTGGGGAAGCAGTTTTCAAATGCATTTACAAAAATGTCATGAAATAAATTATATTTTAAATTGGCATCAGATTCACGGTACACCTCATCCCAGTCTAACTGCTGCAGGCTTTCCCTGAAATTTGCAATTTGTAAATCGTTGACTGAACGTACTACTTTGGAGGACTGTTTAGTATTGCTGAATGGAGCTATGTCATATATTGTAACTAGCTGTGCACCATGATCAGAAAGACCATTGTCAACAGGCTGAGCATTTATCTGGTTAAACTTATCTTGGTCTATAAAGAAGTTATCTATCAGTGAGCTGCTATCCTTTACCACCCAAGTAGGAAAATCAATAACAGGTGTCAAATTGAAAGAACCGAGTAATACTTCAAGGTCATTTTTCCTATTACCCTCTTTCAGAGAATCTACATTGAAGTCCCCACAAATAATAATTTGCTTCCCCCTGTCTGGCAGATAGCACAACAAGGAGTCCACATTTTTCAGAAATAGATGAAAATTTCCTGATGGGGACCTATATACAGTTACCATTATCAATGTGCCTTTATTTAATTTAAGCTCACAGGCACATGCTTCTATATGTTTCTCTACACAAAACTTTTTTGTTTCTATACTTTTTGCACAATGATAACTTTTGACATATATGGCAACTCCTCCTTTCTCCATATTTTCTCTCATTACATGTGCAGAGAGCTTATATCCACTTACATTTACCTTATCCATATCAGTAACAATGTGATGCTCAGACAGGCATAGTATATCTATTTCATCCTCAGCTTCTAAATCTTCTAAACAAACCAGACGCTCATCTATTTTATTCTTTAAACTCCCAATATTTTGATGAAATATACTTACATTATTTTTAATTATTCTTTTATGAGAACCTTTCCTTATTCTAACATTTGCAGTACTCTCCTGTCTGAGTTTCTCATTGTGCTTAGGCCTAGTTCCTATACCAGTGGTCACATGGTGTTCAGAGAGGCAGATTATGTCAACTGGGTTGGGTGACTTTAATTCATCAATGCAATTACCTAGGACTGAGATACAACTTGGCGGAGATAAAATTTCTGGAGATTGGTGAAAATTTATAATTGACAGCTGTGATTGGTGATCCAATGTGCTAGAATTGTGCTGTTTAATTTCTTTCCTAAACTGAAGATTTGTTTCAATCCTGACCTCTCGTAGAACTTGACATCTTTCTGTCTTACCTATCCTAAAAAAGGTGCTGTTCCAACACCTGTAACCACTGGTATTTTACCATTCATGGCAGTGCCTCCCCCCCTTAAATTTCCTGCTATTACCCCAGCCAGTTTCCCCTTCCCTTTCCTGTTGAGATGTAGGCCGTGCCTGGTATAGTCCCACCTACTTGCTTGAATACTGCTCAGCAGTGTAGGATCCGTACCGGATAGGGTTGATGGAAGAGATAGAGAAGATCCAACGGAGAGCAGCGCGCTTCGTTACAGGATCATTTAATAACCGCGAAAGCGTTACGGAGATGACAGATAAACTCCAGTGGAAGACTCTGCAGGAGAGACGCTCAGTAGCTCGGTACGGGATTTTGCTGGTGTCGAGAACATACCTTCACCGAGGATTCAAGCAGTATATTGCTCCGTCCTACGTATATCTCGCGAAGAGACCATGAGGATAAAATCAGAGAGATTAGAGCCCACACAGAGGCATACCGACAATTTTTCTTTCCACGAACAATACGAGACTGGAACAGAAGGAAGAACAGATAGAGGTACTCAAAGTGCCCTCTGCCACACACCGTCGGGTGGCTTGCGGAGTATGGATGTAGATGTAGATGTAGATTTAAGAAAGGAATGTGTTGCTTTACCTATTGAACGCTCCTCGTACGGTGTACCCCTGTCATGAACGGTGTGTTGGCTTGCGGAGTATGTGTGTAGATGTACTAGTAGATGACGTCCAACATCCGCGAATAGACTTTCATCTCCTCGTTGCTTCGCCTCCCGACGCACCAGCATCCGTTCTGTGGACGCTGACGCAACGTGAAGAGCTTATAAAACAGCGGCCGCGCAGGAAGGAGAGTTGGGGGCGGCTGCTTCCTCGCTCATTACCGCCCGCCAGCAATTTCGGGCCGTGCCGTAAACTTGCGTCCGCGCGAACGGACCAACCACGGCTGCGTCTTGCTACATCCGCCCCCGCGCGGCGCACCGCCCCCCGGCGGCTGCCGCGACCTGCGCCCGCGGCGGCAGTGGCAGACGCCGCCTCCAGATATACGATCGCTCTGGCTGGCGCGCGCGCCTGATTAACGCTTAACTCGTGTTATTGCAGCCAGCCGACCTCGCCGTGTCTGGGTAATGAGTGTCGGCTGGCGCGCTAAGATTAATTACCACGCGGATGCGAGCGGGGGCGGAGAGGCTGCAACTTTGTGACGTCGGCTGAGCCCGCCCGCTGTGTCTGCACGCACCGCGCGATGATGCACAGTAGCGACCTCTCCGCGAGGCCTGAATAGACCCGACGCGCAACTTCGTCACCGCCGCTAATGTTGCCGCGCACAGCATTAAATACACCCAACAGCTTCCACCTGCCTCAAGCCTACCCGACAGCTGCGTCTCCACCATTAGCGGGGGAGCGCACGCGTGTCTACAAAGGCGAACAACGGCCTCTCAGGAAGCAAGAGGAAGCGTTTAAACACGCTACAGAGACCACTCATTGCCGTGCCCCCGTGACAGACTCCAGCTACTAGAATCCACCAACACCAACAGGTGTTCACATCGACAATACCAAGCTGCAGATACGAAAATTTGTTCAAATCTGTGGCCATATTGTCCGAAATTGCATTCTAATTATTGTGTTAGAGGTAGTCAAATGGAAACTAGAGAGACGAAAAAAAGTAAGTAATCTGTTTCAAACAATGAAAAAACCAGGATGGAATAATGACAATATTAATTTTAATTTTACTAATTAACAGCCTCAGTTGCACTGTTTGCCTAGAATTTACCTAGAGCGCGATCCGGGAGCCACGAGTGCTGTACTGGAGTTCCAGTACAGCACTCGGGGAGCTGCCGAATCGCGGTCGCGAAGTGGGTCCGAGGCAGTTCCAGATAAGTTTTATAGTCTGACGATAATTCATGGATTTGTAGTTTTACCTTGACGATGTCCACTATGGAAAGACGGTAGTTACTGTTATTCTGAAGAAGGTTGTGTTATCCCGACTGAAACCTAGGTAAATTCTAGGCAAACAGTGCAACTGAGGCTGTTAATTACTAAAATTAATATTTACACAGTTGCTGACAGAGCCGTGAAATGTTGAAGATATTTAGATCATGACAATATTTTGAAAAGGTTAATGTGCTGCTCACCACATAGCGGAGATGCTGAGTTGCATATAGCGACAGCAAAATGTATGTCAAACAAGTAAGCCTTCGCCCAAAAGTCCTTCTTCCCGATCAGACAACATACGCACTTACACACTCACGCAAACGCAACTCACATACACATGACCGCTGCGTCATGGCCTTGGTAGCGAGAGACAGTGAACGTGTGTGTGTGTGTGTGTGTGTGTGTGTGTGTGTGTGTGTGTGTGTACGTTGTGCAACTCGGAATAAGACCTTTTGGTCGAAAGCTTACTTGTTTGACAGTCATTTGTTGTCCCTATCTACGACTCAACACTTTCGCTATATGGCGAGTAGCAATCTAACCTTTTCATAACATTAAGTAAGCTATTTATTATTTCAGTAGTAATTTCCACAACTGTTAATACATTTATCTCACTGAGATACAAGAGATCAACGGAAAAAATGTTTGCGGTTGCCTCCTGTAATGAGTCTTTCAAAAAAAAAAAAAAAAAAAAAAATGGTTAAAATGGCTCTGAGCACTATGGGACTCAACATCTTAGGTCATAAGTCCCCTAGAACTTAGAACTACTTAAACCTAACTAACCTAAGGACATCACACACACCCATGCCCGAGGCAGGATTCGAACCTGCGACCGTAGCAGTCCCGCGGTTCCGGACTGCAGCGCCAGAACCGCACGGCCACCGCGGCCAGCAATGAGACTTTCCTCCTCAGAACTTTCATACTTGAGCTGAAATGTTAGATTATGTATAAACTTCGGCTTTACTTTTGAAGGTACCATATATAATGAAATGGAAACCGTGGACTTGTCTTTATTTGACGTGTACACTCCAAAGGCACAATAACAACTCGTCGGGTCGTTGTTGTGCGTTTGGAGCGTACACGTCGAATAAAGACTAGTCCACGGTGTACAGTTCAGTACACAGGGTGTCTCAAATCTTTTGGACCATACTGAAGCAGGTGATAGTGGATCCACAACCGAAGGCGCTACAGTCTGGAACCGCGCGGCCGCTACGGTCGCAGGTTCGAATCCTGCCTCGGGCATGGAAGTGTGTGATGTCCTTAGGTTAGTAAGGTTTAAGTAGTTTTAAGTTCTAGGGGACTGATGACCTCAGAAGTTAAGTCCCATAGTGCTCAGAACCATTTGAACCATTGTGAACCAGTAGCCGGAAATACATATTTATTGTGTTATGAATATACGAAGTGTACAACGCATAAGAAGTACGTAGTTTACATTAGATTCGTCCATAATTTCATAGCACTTTCGTTTTGCATCTTATTATTTCGGTTGCTATGAGTTTATTTATAACTTTTTATATTTGTTGTTCACTGTTGCTATTTGAATTTAAGTATGGCCGTCGTTTGGAGATGGAGTGTGGAGCTGTGGACGCTAGAATGTGCAGTGAAAAGTGGAGAAATCGGAGTCTTTCCGACATATACTTCTGTTTGAGTTCAATAGAGGGCTCACAGTAGCGGAGGTAGCCAGAAATATACACATCATAAAAAGTTTTGCTTCATACTGGTTCACGGAATTCCTGAAGATAGACGCTGCTGTGGATATTGTATCACAGACACAGTCCCTTTACCGTTCAGAGATGTCACTAAACCCACCCAAAGATGTAAACAACAATGCATGAGCAGTGCCTGTTAGACGGAGGAGGTCCGACAGCCGATCAGTTCCAGTCCTTCCACCAGTAAGGAGGTACACGGCTCGGATGTTGTCTGAAGTTCAATCGGGCCTAGACAGTCACTACCGCGTTTCGATCGCGTCCGCGTTGTTACTTTGTGCCACGAACGGCTCTCAACAACGGAAGAGTCCAGGCGTCTCGGAGTGAACCAAAGAGATGTTGTTCGAACATGGAGGAAATACAGAGAGACAGGAATTATGGATGACATGCCTCGCTCACGCTGCCCAAGGGCTACTACTGCAGTGGATGACAGCTGCCTTCGGATTACGGCTCTGAGGAGCCCTGACAGCAACGCCCATACGTTGAATAATGCTTTTCGTGCAGCCATAGGCCATCGTGTTACGACTCAAACTGTGCGCAATAGGCAGCATGATGCGCAACTTCACTCTCGACTTCCATGGTGAGGTCCATCTTTGCAACCACGACACCACGCAGCGCGGTACAGATGGGCCCAACAACATGCCGAATGGACCGCTCAGAATTGGCATCACGTTTTCACCGATGAGTGTCGCATATGTTTTCAACCAGACAACCGTCGGAGACGTGTTTGGAGGCAACCCGGTCAAGCTGAACGCCTTAGACACATCGTCCAGAGAGTGAAGCAAGATGGAGGTTCCCTGCTGTTTTCGGATGGCATTATGTGGGACCAACGTACGCCGCTCGTGGTCATGGAAGGTGCCGTTACAGTTGTACGATACGTGAATGCCATTCTCTGACCGATAGTATATCATACTCTTCATCTTTTTCCAAGTTTTTACTTCTTTTCTTCTTTCTGGACACCTTAATGGCCAACTGTGCTGCATATTCTGCTTTATCAATGCGAACCTTGTCAATCCGGTCACGTTCTCTGATGCAGTTTGCTCCAGGATGAATTCCCATATGCTATAGCAATTTTACTCTGCCAGTGTTGCCATATTTAAAAGCATTAACAGCATCACTGACCCTCACTTTAGTGTCTTCATTCCAACAAAAACATTTTTTGGTAAGCGAGACCATATAAGATTATTGAACGACTCATTGGGATTTTGAGTCTGACCATGCAGAAACTTCTTCAGTAATTTAGGATTTGCCAGGTCTCTGTAAATAGGTTTTATGATGTCCATGACTGCTGCTGGGATGGAATGTTTATGGCTGTATGAACTGTTTGAGTACTGGGCATTGCGGTAATTGCACCATGAATCACATGAATCAGATCGAGGAGGGCAAAGGTAGTGTACTGGTTTTTCATCTGTTGACAGTCTGTGGAAAAAGGTAGCCCATACTTCCTGCTTTATTTTCAACAAATCCTCAGTATTATTTCTAATGGCCATCCCATAATACTGCTGTAGTACCTCAATCATTTTGTCTTCCAGCATGTCCCTTATGGTTTTACCATCAGTAAGTCTCTTATCTCTCAAACTTTGTTTTAACTTCCTCAACCTGGTGCCCATCCTCTGGAGATGACCAACACATTCCAGTTTTGTGATAATATTCTCACCCTAACTCTGAGCGGCTACTACACTGTTATGTACTTCTGAGTCTCCATCGCCTAAGAACGTAGTGTAACACACTCCCCTTTCGTTCACAGATCGACTAAAATTTTGAATAGCTGCAGAGGCCTCCCTACCATCACTTGCTTCTTCATAATTTCAGTCACAGATATGCTCTTCTTCATTCCCTGATTTACACTTATAACAATGTTTGGTTGAAATCTGGAAATATATTACCTTTTGCAGTATCCACACTGGTCACCATAGCAACAGAATTCTTAGCACTGTAGCTGTGCTTCTGCCAAGTGCCATCAAAAGCTACTGGTATGTCAGTCATACGTCAACAGCTTCGTTTGCAGCACACATTCAACAGATTTCACAGCAACTCAAATAAATCCTGCATATTTGTCGATTTTACAAGGTGGCATATTCATCATGGGACACATTGTTTCTGCTGCAGTGGGTCTTTTGCCAATAACTCTCAATCCATAAAACCACCTAACATTTAGTTCAAAAAATTATCTTTACACTTATCAGAATTACAAAATGAATTAGTAGATTTACAACTGGCACAGTTAACGATAGGTTTCCTAGCTAGTTCATTTGATACCTCACTGTCCTCATATAAACTAACTGGCCCTCCACATATTTTACACACACAGTCACCTAACACCCTTGTTAGGTTGTGTAAATCTATCATAATATAACCTAACCTACCATTTACATCACTTTCGTTTTGAGAAAACTGTGTATCACAACGTTCTACTTTAAACTTCGAAGCACTAATGGGTGTTTCTCCTGGTATGTGTCTGCCTGTATTTCATTGTAACTTCACACACCACATGTTGAACACAATGTTTCCCTTTGCTGGAAAATCTATTTCCATGAAACTCACGTTTCTTAAAAACACTTCGTTTTGGCGTCATACTTTATTTTTTGAGACATTTACCAATCTGCCAGTTTTCCTCGGAGAAACGTTGGCACTTCGACGTACAATGCGTGTTGATACTATGAGATGATGCGATACTGATTTTGACAGTGCTACCAATACAAACACGTAATTTAACCTTTATAACACAGCAATCCACAGCCTTCTGTATAAAAGATTACCGATTTTATTAGATCTTGAAGTAATGAACGTAAAAATTTTATCATTTTCAACCGTTGCAGATAATATTTAAAAAATAAACTTTCCATGTGAGTTTATAAGTGATATATATATCATTTTATTCGTAAATTTGCAGCTTCTATAATGAGATAAAAATCCGAAAATCTGGAAAAACATTTTTTTAGTTCTAACTCCCATTAGTATGTCATGCACTGCACACCACGGCTCTTGAATTCAGCTGTTTTTTGCATCTGACTGAGCGACGGTGGTACACATTTCATCTAAGAGTTTCTTAAGTCCTCTAAGCGGTCTGTCTTTGACACTGCCTGAAACGAAACCACGTTTCTCTCAGACGAGCAGCGTTGGTTTATAAAGTAGGGCCTTGTCAAAGGGATCTCTAAATGCACTCATTATCTCGGTAATTGTTGCCATTTCAGAGGATACACACAAACACTAATCACTCTACAGCGCTATGTTCAAATGTGTGTAAAATCGTATGGGACTTAACTTCAAAGGTCATCAGTCCCTAAGCTTACACACTACTTGACCTAAATTATCCTAAGGACAAACACACACCCATGCCCGAGGGAGGACTCGAACATCCGCTGGGACCATCCGCACAGTCCATGACTACAGCGCTTCAGACCGCTCGGCTAATGCCGCGCGGCTACGGCACTATAATTCTGTTGTCTCACATGAGCCATTGCCTCATAACAGAGACAAAACAATGCAATACTAAACACAAAACTTTGTCAGATTGAAAACAAATGTTCAAACTATTTATCTCCACGCATGTAAAAGGCCAAAAGGGATACGGCGACCTTTCGGACATCCTGTGCAGAAAGATCTTTGTCTTAATATTGCAGAGAAACTCAAGAAAACTTTAATAGATTTATGATGTGGTTTCGGTGAATAAAATTAGCAGTACACTGTCTGCAAAAGGCTGGGATCCGAGTTCGAGCTCTAGCCTGTCACTTTTCATTTCAGTGTGTTGTCCTCTAGGAAGCTGTATGCTGTGTGTTGAGATAAGATGTGAACTACTACCACGAACAGTGAATAGAAAAGACCTGAATGTCTAAGCTCCGCATTATGTATGAACCTTCAAGCCCCGTAATGAAACTGGAAACGCGATTTTACTGGTAACGATTCACACAATAGTCACACACACACACACACACACGCACACTCACAAAGGGTCCGAGCGCCCACTTACACAACGTAATCGCAACTGAAACTGATTTTTACATATCTACCACTTGAACACAGAGCAGTAAGTACTAGTTCATCAAGACACTGACTAAGAATTAAGGCTGTCAAACAAGTAAGCTTTCGGCCAAAAAGGCCTCCATTGTACTTAGACAGCATATGTACACGCACTCACGCAAGCGCAACTCACACACAGTCATGTGACCACAATGTCTGGCTGCCGACGCGAGACAGTCTGGGCTCGGCAACTAGGGACTGTGGTCATGGCCGAAAGCTTACTTGTCTGACAGGCATTTTGTTGTGCCTATCTGAGACTCGGCATGGTGAGCAGCAATCTATCCTTTTTCATACTACTGCCATTATTCCATCCTGGATTTTCCCTTTTTGAACAAGAATTAAATCAGTGTATGCTTTCTGCTTATAGCGACCACCTGTGCCCTTGAGGATGTCCCATCCGAAATGTAGTCACCGATTCTCAGCAAGAAAAAATAAATTTCGTCATTGACATGTGCACATAATTTGTGAATAGCATGTCCACTGAATATCCCAGTAAGGTGCCAGATCATTCCACAGTACATTTAGTAAGCGCTGATAGCTGTAGCGGCAGTCGTCGACTTACCTTTCTGCACCTGGACCTAACTTCATATTAAACGACAATACTTATTCCTAAAGTTTTGCAGGTGCAAAAATAATTCAATGAATGACCTATGATGCATAAGATTAATCACGGTCAGTTATAAGGATCAACAAATTAACGCAATATGACGGCGAAGCAGCAAGGCATTGTATCACACACAAGTAACAAAGCAATGACTTGGTTTAAAGGGAGTTCAAAAAGAATTTCACTGATAAAAATACAAATTTTTCCGAAAGACTACAGTTGATTTTTAAAGCCCTTATGGGTCCTCACAAAAAGACAAATATGTATGAATTTCGCAATGAGCAATGGGAATACTAATTTCCCCGTACACAATATTAAATGAGACAGTAACCCTTCTATAATTCTGGAGAAGATGAGAACTTCGAATACATAGCAGGATGGATAGAAAAGATTTAGTTCCAACCGAGCAACCTAAGAATTTCGATTGCGCCATGTGGAAAAATGAAAATGACTAATTGCAATTTTTACCAAGGCAAATTGCAATTTTCCTTCTTTACTACCAGCATCTTGTGAGATAATTATCTGAAGATGACTGTAGAAAGCAACTCAGACTAGTCATAGTGCTTTAAATGTATAATGGAAATGATGGTCCAGGTATTTAAAGAGTTTTTTTTTACCAAAATTTTGGTTTAGTAGAATATTGCCGCAACCCTGTATGCGGAGTAATCACGAGTAAGCTGTGCAGAAGTTAGGCAAGCAGTTCTGCAATAATCTAAAGAACTTACTTGAACTTCACCATGACAAGTAACCGAATTACTCTCACCAAATTAATTCATCATTGTAGAATCTCTAGACCAATTCAGATAGACACCAGACAAAGCCAGACTTCCTCCCAAGTAGGGAAATCTTACCAGTACAGGAACATAACACAGCAAGGCACAGAAGCCGAATGGCAGAAGCACATTCAGACAAGGAACAGCTCGTTGCTTAGAAATTGCGAAAGCTTCCCATTGGCTGATAGACAAACTGACCAAATATGGGAAAGTGCCTAAGTGGACATGCAAAGAGATAGCTCGAAGAGTTTATTTCGAGTGTCGAAGCTGAGTATGGTAGAGATACGCAAAGTATTGCGAAGATAACTGTCGCGATATGTGAAACGCAATACATAGCGGGTAAAAATTAAATTGCTAAATGAACAGGCTAACTTTCAAAGCAAATCTAAATGATGTCTTCTACATCTTTGAGGTCGTGGCCAATGAAAACTCTTCGCTGTATTCTCTCTGTCAGAGGTGTGGCAATAGTAGCTTCGTAGGACAGCAAGTGTGGAGGTTATTTTCTTTCAAAAGTTGTAATCCGCATTATATTGATATTCCAGTTCAAAACTTCGTCTGTTATTATTGATTGCACCACTATCTCATTTTTTGTTGCCCTTTCCCAAATTCTTCACTGCGGAGTACTTACAGAACCAGCAGAGGTCTGCCATCCACTTATACTTGCCCTTGTGAAATATGACAGAGTATACGAGAGATTTTTACAGATATATTTAGACCATTAAAAGGCAGTATAAAATTTTGTTGCGGTTTTTGAGCGAAAAAGGTAATAAAATGTGTTGCGTATATTACCCAGAGAAATGTTTCAAGTCGTAATCGTAAACCGAACATTCTATTACTGCGTTCGGGGGGAAAATGGTCGACCTTATTGATACTGCAATGTACGTGGAAAGGCCATAGCGAAGGATGTTTCACACACTACTAAAGATTCATAGCTGTAGGTGACCTGATGTGAGTTACTGCAGGGAATATTTCAGGACCTCACCGGCAATGTCTGAAGCACAGTTGGTTGCACACAGAATTTACCTTCTAGGCTATATATTGTTCCAACATGTTGGGATATCCGTAAGCCACAAGTAAATGGGTGATTGCAGAAACCACAGAAGTCCTGAATTCTTCGTATCACATTTTAAGGCAATATTGGTCTTGTCACAGACTAATACGCACTGTGCTAGAAATAAAGCTAGTCTGTGTCCCGAAGACATGGGAACACAGATAACTTCAATGACTGCAAAAACTACATAAAGCTTAGCTGCTTTCTTCCTGCTCCAGTTAATGGCTTCGCAGTGCTGTGACTCAATATTGCACTGGCATGTTCGATATTTACAAATAGAGTGCATGCAACAGTGTATTAACATTACCGTCAGCATCGAAAGCCTCTGCTGTTTAGTTGATAATCTGCTGTGTATGGAGCCATCTGACAATGAGTTATAGCGCAACTGATAATGGAAGTGTGCCAATAAAGAGGAGGTGTCCCAGTTAAAAACTTGCCATTACAGACCATTTCCTATTGTTTCAATAAAGAAACATTTCAAGAAATATAATTGTGTGCTGTGTCAAGAACGACATGAAACTATAACCAATAAATAATGTACTTTCTTACAAATGATGAAGTTCAAGTCCCACACGTTTTTAAATTTGATAATTTTTGGAGAGACTATTACAATAAAAATCCTTTAGTTGTGTCTCAGTGACTCACAAACACCATTCTGGTCGACCAGTTGCAGTTTCAAATCTCTCACTTGAAATTCGAATTGATGACATTATTCGTGCCGTTCGCTGTGTGACTGTCGAAATGATAGTTTATAAGGTTCAAGTTAGTACTGGTACAGTACATACTATTATCGGTAACAAGCTAAAGTATTGCTAAACGTGTGCAAAATGGGCCCCAAAGGAGTTGATGTGGCTACCCGAGGATCAAGGCTGAGTATGTGCACAGAGCACAAGGAACGTTATAAAAGAGCAGATGAGCACTTCTTCCACAAAATTGTAAATTATGATGAAACTTGTGTTCACTATTATGAGCCAAAATCAAAAAAGAAGAAGCATGGAGTGAAAGCACACCAACTCACTTGTCAAGAAAAAATTCAAAACTCAAGCATCAGCAAGAAAAGTCATATTGACGGTGTTTAGGGATGCCGAAGGTCCAGTTTTTTGTGAGTATCTCGAAGACCAGCATACAATTAGCAGCCAGTACTACTTGTATTTGCTTTTAAACAAGGTGAAGCCAGTCATGAGAGAGAGGTGTCCTGGATCTCAGAGGAGAGGTGTGATTCTCCAGCAAGACAATGCACGTCCTGATATTGCTCTACTAACCCGTGAAACCATCGACAAAATCGGCTGGGAAGTACTATCTAATCCCCCTTACAGTCCTCTTTTAGCACTTTGATTTCCATTTGTTTGCTGCACTGAAGGAGGCCTTCTGTGGGAAGAAGTTGACAATGAGGAAGTGAAAAAGTTTGTGAGAATTTGGTTCAAATATCAAGATAAAGAGTTCTTTGCAGTGGGAATAAAACTGCTAGTAGCCTGTTGAAACAAGTGCATAAACGTTCAAGGGTATTATATTGAAAAGTATAAAAATTATTGTTTAGTAAAAATAAATGCTTTTTTCTCCAAACTAATTTCTCTCTTTAATTATTGAATGACCTTCGTATAAATGGACACTACAAAGATCCAATTAAATATATAGGACTAAACTGTTCTAAAAATTTTATCAAATGTACGAAAAAAGTGGAAGAAATTGGAAGAAATTATTCTTAAACTGAAGAAATGTGCTCACTGACACCTGAAGAACACTCAAGAGATAATAAATCTAAAATTCCTTCTTTATGTAATAAACATTATAAGAAAAGTAATAAAAAATTTCATCATCATGAACATTTGACTGGAAAAATATGCAGATCCATTATGTAATAACTGTAATTTATAATTAAAACACCCTAATTATGTGCCAATTTATAAACATAATATATAGGTGTGATTATCATCTTTATTTTAAAGAACTTAGTAATTACGAAGAAGAAATACATTTAATAGCAAATAATGAAGATAGATATGTTTGTTTTGGTAAAAAAACAGAAAAGTTAAGAATGAGATGTACTGATACATATATACATATATATTTTTTGTATGTCCATCATTTTGACAGTAGGTCTTGAGGACGATGGCCGTTTATTATTGTGAGAAAATGAGACACCTACAGCATTAAGTTGTATTTCATTTCAAAATTGGACAGTGGTTTTTCAATCTACTCCCTATGTTGCTAAAGGAAAATAAAAATAATTGTGACCAATTACCAGGGTCCTTACGAAGTTGTCGAAATCACATCACCAGTGAATGTCAAGTTACAGTTACCCATAAGAACAACTATTGTTCATGCAAGCCGGTTCAAACCTTTTAAGGGAGTAACAGATGTAATGCCGCCAACATTGGAAGCACTGTTCCGAAGCATGCTGAATTGCGGAGACGGAGGACCGCTGATTTACCAACACAGAAATGCACTTGGCCCCATATTGGCAGTTGATGATTGGAGTGCTGACACCATGGGTTTCCGGTAGCCTGCGTAACCAGTTACGTTTGGCACTGATACGGTACATATAAGGATTATGTTGACCCCTTCAACATCAACTACTGTCTGAAGATGGTGCACTGAAGCGCCGAAACTGATACCTACAAAATAAATAAAATCATAAGGATGGCTGTAAGCGATTCACTTCCCCATAAATTTAAAGTTAACATTTCAAGCCTTGATACACTTTCTTCAAATTTAAGAGTGAATCGAATGAAAATACTAACAAATTTTTTCCTGAAGATATAAGAAATTTAGTAAGTAAAAAAGTAATTTATCCTTATGATTATATGGAAAAAAATCTGAAGAAGCAATATTTCCACTGAAAGAAGAATTTTGTAATAAATTAAATGAATTTGATACTAGTGAATGAGCCTATGATCATGCTAAATTAATTTGGAAAAAATGTAACATAGAAATTTAGGAGAATATCATGATTTGTTTTAAAAAAATAATATTTCATTATTAGCTGATATTTTGAAAATTTTTGAGGAATTTGGATAAAAGCCAGTGATTTAGATCCAGCTTGGTATTTTACAGCATTAGGATTAGCTTGCGATTGGATGTTAAAATATGATGATAGAGTTAAAAAGTTGAAAAAGAAATAAGAGAAGGTATATCACAATGTTGTAAAATATATGTAAAAGCAAATAATAAATATATGTAAAATTTTGATAAAGTTTGTATCGAATTTTTTAGTATATTTAGATGCAGATAATTTATATGTATGTGCTATTTGTCAATATTAACCATATAGAGGTTTTAAATGGCATAACACAGCATCATTTGATTCAAATAAAGTGAGTGAAATTTCTGACCCTTCTAAAATTGATTATATTTTTGATGTAGATTAAGAATACATCACCGAGAGGAGAAACACAAACTGTAAGCTAGAGATTCTCACTTCTGCTGCTTTTTAAATTTTACTGAATGCTAAATCAGTATAAGACATCAATCAGGGCTCTGAGTTATTTGTAGTATTCCATTTAATGAAGTTTACTTAATATTTTTATTGTAACGGAATACTTTGAATTTATTCATACTTGTAGTGTCGCCTAGGGCGAAAATTGTTTAAAGGGTGTGGTTGCCTTATATTTTTTAGTCCAGACTTGCTATTAAGTAGACTGAATTGGAGGCACTCTTTTGTTTTGGTCGATAATTGAGGATTTTTCCAGTCTTGAATGTAAATATTAAGAACGAAGGCTTGCTAATTGTTATTGCACCTTGTTTTTCTACTCTGTGCTGGACACGTGTAGATGTTGGGTTTATATTTTAAATAATGAAATTTTCTGTAGCTCCGATGCGCCTGTCACATTTGTTCGACTGGACCCTTCCTGTCGTGGGAGCAAGCTCAAGTTCCTTCAGAGCGTTCAGTTGGTTCCACTAGCTTCCTGGTTCCTGAAAATGCAACAGACACATCAGAAATGTTAGCTTCTGTTTGCAACGGCGGCAAGTGATTCTCAATCTGTACATAAAGCCTGCCTCTTTCAATATGCTGATCCCATCGACAACAGTCAAACATTATTCTTTGCATTTTTGGCTACTTGGCTTTGACATTTGATCTAATAGTTGAGTAAGATATCTTGTCAGTTTCTAACGTGTCTCCAGTTACAGTGTATCAGGGAAAGAAGTGGTTCAGATTGTCAACGTCTTAAAACCAAAATTTTAGTACTGAATGTTCTGAAAAATTTTTCAGAACCTTGGACCTGCGTATTTCGTGGGCAAGTGTCCCTCCGAGTCACTCAAGCATGTCTCTTGACCTGTCCTCACAGCGTCACTTCCCGCAGTACCTCATCTAATACCAATTATGAGTAGAAATTATGTATCTCCCTTGGTAGAGCACTTGCTCGCAAAAGGATAAAGTTCAAGATCCGGGTCCTCGAATGGCACACAGCTTTAATGTACCAGGAAGATTCATATCAACGCACACTCAGAACACACAGAGTGAAGATTCATTCTGGAAACTTTCCAGTTGATTACCCTTCAGTCGTCTGTCAAGGACTTTCGCTACTGCACCCACACTTCCTCGAACATAATCTTTCGAGGAACATCCTTAAGAAATTTAGGTACGCAAATTGGTATCTTCGCGGTGTTGAAGAGTTCCGTTGCTGTGTTGACCAGCGGCCTTGCCTCCTCCCACTGAGATATCTTGGGCACCATCTCCTTAAGACAGTCCACGGTCCACATCCACTCACAGACAGGATTAGAGCACCTGTGTATAGACAAACCGACCTGAAACTGGGGCCTTGAAGCCACCTGCCAACATTCTCAAAGGGAGCCATCTAAAGTAGCCGCTACAGCTGCGAGGTGATGTTGACCAGTGGATACCCCTATTGAGTAACAGGCATCCTTAAAAAGAGACTTTGTGTGTGACACATTAAGGCTCTATCGATTTCGTTTGCCGACAGTGGTCATTACCTTCAAGCGCTACGCCGGGGGTACTAAAGGACGTGCAGGGAGAGCTCTGATAGTGGGGCTTGTTTGATCAGACTGTCTCGGACTGGCCAGCGGGATAGGCACCGGGATCTGAACCGCCATACCGAGTGCAAGTGCAGCGAGCCAGGGCCCGTTGTTGATTTGTGGCTGAGAGAGTGGATTCTGGGCCGTTAGCTGCCGTGGATCGTATACCGAGTCGCTTGCATGGTCATTAGGATGTGCCCTGCTTCTCTAGACGGTGGAACGCCTTGCTCTGAGAGTTTCATGCACTTTGACGTCAACTGACTGAACCGGGAATGTGTATGTATTAACCAAATGGCTGTGAGCACTGTGGGACTTAACATCTGAGGTAATCAGTCCCCTAGAACTTAGAACTATTTAAACCTAACTAAGAACATCACAAACATCCATGCCCGAGGCAGGATTCGAACCTGCGACCGTAGCGGTCGCGCGGTTCCGGACTGAAGCGCCTAGAACCGCTTGGCCACAGCGGCCGGCTGTACTAACCCACTTCGCCATTTTGTCGAGACAACAGGTAGTTCTGTGAGCATTTTCTTTGTTTGTGCGCCTTGTCAATCCAGTACTTACGTCATCTGCCAGCGTGGGGCCCAGCTTTTAGACTGTAAATTCTGCAGAAATGTGTTGTTCAGCTGTATTCTAGGAAGTGCTACAAATTAAAATAGTAATTGATTCCGGTCGTATTTACACTGACAATCTGGGTGAAATCCAAGGAAGATGCATGGTAGCCTTCACATGTTTTGTATTTCGTAGCGTACATCTGAATTTGAATTGAGGCCAAGCTTTTGAGGAAGATTTCTTGGGGTTTCTTTGCAGATTTGATTGTGCTTCATAAAAATTGTCAAAATATATTGGCCTAAACTATTTTGGAAAACAAAACTATTTCAGTCACTGGATACTTTAATTTTAAGAATTATGTGGCTTCCCCATATTGGGAAAATTGACTAGAAGACCTTGTTGGTCTAGAAAAATTTATGTTCTTCTTAAGCTGTACAGCTTGTCTGGAATCTGAATCAGATTTTGAGTCATTACAGCGCATTGTATTGGCGATTTAATACCTGTTGCATGAGGGTGTTAATCCACAAACGGCAGTTTGCTGGTGAGAGACTGTTGCACAGCATTCGACCCTGAACAGCGGGTAACCAAATTATCGTAATTTTTCTACACAGCCAACCACTGACGTTCTGAATTCCTTGTAGTTACCAAACCTCAAAGAGGTATTTATTCTTATGTGGGCTTATTTTTAATTGGTTGGTTGGTTGTTTGGGGAAGGAGACCAGACAGCGTGGTCATCGGTCTCATCGGATTAGGGAAGGATGGGGAAGGACGTCGGCCGTGCCCTTTCAGAGGAACCATCCCGGCATTTGCCTGGAGTGATTTAGGGAAATCACGGAAAACCCAAATCAGGATGGCCGGACGCGGGATTGAACCGTCGTCCTCCCGAATGCGAGTCCAGTGTCTAACCACTGCGCCACCTCGCTCGGTATTTTTAATTATTTGTAGTCCATTCAGTGCTACCAGTACCGTTCGAACTACAGCCATCCTCGAACTGTACTGGAATATTCTTAAGAAGTTTTAAAAATTTCAAGGTTTAAATTATTTATGGTCGTTTGAGTCAGGCTGCTTTCAGTAAAATCAAATATTTTAATTTTTGAGCGACTTTTCTATTGTGTCAGGGATTAAGACTTTAAAGCGTTTCAGTGTTCTGGTTAAGAAGAAAAAAGACAAATTTATTTGGTCTGTTTATATATAAAATCTAATTTTAGTTTTCAGTCTCTTGTAGTGATGTGATTCTTACTGCCCTTCTTCTCCGACCAGTGGGCCCTGTTGTGTGACCCTGTCGTGGTGACTGGGTCCACTGTGTTGTTGCCATCTGTGATGCCATCTGTTGAAACATTCTCGTTCAGAATTTGATACTTTATTCCTCTGAAAACGTTTACAGTCAAGGTGCAAATACTCTGACTGTAAGTAATATGTGGAATATCCTTTTAAAAATAAATTATTACTGAAATTTGTTATTTAGTTGTGAACAGTGTTTGAAAAATTATTTATTTTTACTTGTTGCGGCGTGGCCTCCTACCCAACAGCTTATTATGCTCACTTCAATGTGGTGTAACATATGACTGCAATTCCCTACGAACCCAAGTACCATACCAAGTGGACCGCAGAAACTGAAACGTCCATCTCCATCAACAAATTCTTTCAGTTCATTTCTGATCCCCCAACCAGCATTCTGCAGTACGATTGCGTCATTTGGCGTAAAAATTTGTATCACAAGTGGTAAGGAATCTGACGTGTCCATCCAAGGCGGTACAGGAAAAATACCAAGGCAGAAGACGAATATAAGGTTTTCTGTAACATTCAAGTACAGTGCTCTTCGACAGGAATTAGTATGGAATGAAATACTTGGAAACAAGTCACTTCTTGAATTCTGAAACAAACAATAACAATGTCTCAGGACTGAAGCCGTGAAAATGTAAAAGTAAATTGAGAGTTTCAAAGTCCAATGTCCTTGCGCTAAGCATGCCACTGCCAAAGTCCAAAATGGACTTACAAAAAACAAAGTCTCGAGAGGACAGCAAAAGTTAAATGTCCCGAAAGGATGCACAAAAACTTAATTCTGGAAGATCGCCGATAAAAACAAAGACAATATTAGAAAGTCCTATCTGGGCACAGCGTCGGAGACCAAGTGTCTGTGGAGCATAGGCCAAGAATGGTATAGGTCCATTGATGGCAAAGGATTATGTTTTTGCATACCATTAAGGATAGTTTTGTCGTTTTCCACTATTTTATTCTTCTTCATTCATTTCTTCTCAGTAGCCATTTCTTTCTTACCAGACACAACATGCTACCTCAAATCAATGCCCATTACGTATGCTTAAGTGTAAATGAGCAATTATTTTTTCACTGTTGATATGCAGAAGGTTTCAGTCTTGATATTGACACTGAAACGCATCCTAACAGCACTGGTACGTAAATGCACAGATGTGGTGATTCCACAACGCAATATCCAGGTGCTCTTGCAGGTCAGAACGAACTTACCTCGTGTGTGCGCCCAGTATTGTGGAGTGAACCTCCAGAAAAGTTACAGTCAACACATAGGACGTTAATGTTCTGAATGTTTACTGGCTGTTCTGTTGTTTTTAACGTTTCTTTCTCATTTATACTTTTTGAAAAATTAAAAATTGTGTTTTACTGTTAGTATGTGCGAAAACTTTCTACTTTATTTACAATTCCGAAACTTTAAACAAATGTGTCATAACTTCAGATATTGAAGAGATTGAAACGTATTATAGTTGTACTTTATTGTTTAGTTTTTGAAGTACTTCACTTGTTGCTGAGGACGTGGGGGGGGGGGGGGTTAATACCCAAAACAATAAAAATGATATAGAAAATATAAAAATACACTTCTTGTAAGATACCATATTAGAACAAGGTTCATTTTTCGCCTGGAGGTTAACGATCGCACCTTGATAAGCTTTAAGAATTTTGAGTAAGGTATCCCTCACAAACACTTCTGTAAAATGTGTATTTACAGTTTCTTGGCATAACGTTCTAAGACATTACTAGTAAGTGCTCATGCTGGATGACTGCTTGAGTACGCTGTTTTCCCTTGAATGCAGACCAAACAAGTTTTCTCTGTGGTCCTAAGTACTGTCACACAAGTTCTCGAATTGCTATGTGTATCATCGTGTCCTTGGATCTCATCTAGCTGTTTATTCTTTCCATCGAGAGATTTTGCTTTTGTAGCAACTTCTGAAGCAATTTTGCAAGCGATTTTGACAACTGCTGTGAGGTTACTGACTGATTTACATATACTTTACACTAATTTTAACAGTTTTAATTATTCTATTCATTACAGGTTTCTTATTCTTCTTTTTCTTCACCTTTTTCACATACACAATGTTTTAAACGTTAGCTTTCATTTCACAAGTCATTGTTAAGGCCTCTACTTTTGTACCGATTTTAGAGTCTTTTGCCTTCACTACACTCCATGCTTTTTCAGCCAGAAATTGGTCTGATCGATGTTTAAATGACAAACTGTTTGGGTGCACTGCATAAGCGATGTCACGTTCCCTGTGTGCTATATCTACTGGATTGACTCCAACATCGCTTTTGTTTAGTCATTTCATCAACATTGTTCCTGGCCCGCAGTATGAGTAGCCAGGCATATGAAGTTCTACGGGTAAGTTGTTAATAACACGATTATGGAAAGCTCTACCTTGCTTCTTCTTCGTTATTCGAATTCCATCTCATTAGTGAAGTACTAGAATAGAGACAACGCTATTACGTATTAGTTGCCACAAGGGCTTAGGATCTTCAGTGCATATGAAGATGCGATTCAAGAAATAAGCACGTCGATTTTCTATCAGTCCTATTACTGATGAAAGTGGAGTAAAATCACAAAATCAGGGTGATGAAGCTACAACACACCACCCCAAATATATCTAGAATGAGTTGATATATCTAGGTGCGGTTTTTGGCCAAGTTATAGTGAACAACATGGCGAATTTACTGACGTTCACAAGTAATTTTTATCGTATATAGTCGCCGAATTACGAAATAAACTTCGTTTTTGTTTCTAATGGAACTGTAAAAAGTTTTCTGCGAGATTTGAAAGAAGATTCAAAGGGAACTTCAACTAGATAACATGTACAAACGAACTCCACCTTACTTGTAACGTGCGATTTTTTTATTACTTTCTCAGTGTGCGTTACAATCTGTGAAAACTTAGTCATCCATCATTACGTTTTTGTTCGGCGTTATGTGTTTCTGTACCTTCATATCGGATTTTATGCGTTTCCAACGACATACAGAAAGGAAATTGTCGGTACCTGTTTAGTTGCTGTATTTGCTATAACTGTCAGAAATAAAACAGCCTGCTCTAGGATCACTACGTTTAATGTCAAGGAAATATACACATGGCACAGACACCTCGTCAGGCTGACACAACACTGGAAGGAATAGTAAATTTACAGATAGAATAAATAATGAATCAAAGTTAGAAGACATCTCTCATAAACGAAATTATCGACCTTAATGTGCACCTGTAGTTCTCAGTGAAACGAAAAAGATCTATTAATAATAAACTTGTTATGCCAAATCACATGAAAAGAACTTGAATGTTCAGAAAAAGCTTCAGTGATGCAAGAAACGCAAGACCCTAATTATGGACAGATTGTCCGGTTTCATTTTCTTTGTAGCAGTTCGGTTTTAACTACGATAGCGGAGCATTCAAACAGTTACTGTTGTTTTGGTCTTCAGTCCAAAGACTGGTCTGATGCAGCTCTCCATGCTGTTCTATACTGGGCAACCCTCTACACCTCCTAGTAAGTACTGCAACCAATATTCTTCTGAATAAAATTAGAATTATATATTAATACCTTCAGCTGCTGACGGGCGTTGACATATATCAATGGGAACAGGTGAAAATGTGTGCTTCAACAGGGACTAGAACCCGGGATCTCTTTCTTACATCGCAGACGCTCTATCCATCTGTGCCACCGAGGGCACAGAGTGTAGTGCGACATCAGGGACTAACTCGCGCACGCCCCCCGCGAGACCCACATTCTCACTTTATATACCCACACACTCATTACTCGTGGAAGACATTCTTACCTAGTCCCTCAAGAGTTCGGGTAATATGTGTGCATCCACACAGAAGAAGGTCATGGCCGGTATTGCCAGAACTATATACTTATATGGATATGGTGTCTGTTCTTTCGGACATGTTCGAAAGAACAGACACCATATCCATATAAGTATATTCTTCTGAATAGGCTGAATCACCTAAATCTAGCACTGCAAATATTGCGGAAATGGAAAGTGCTACTGATGTGTGGGTTCCATGGAATGGGTTCGTAATCAGGGGCTCGTGTTGTTAGCCAACAAATAGATTGAAATAATAGTTAGAAAGTGCATTTTTTTATCCAAACATACACTCTTTTAAATGAAACAGCCTATTGACATCAACAAACTAGAAGTATGGTAAATTAGAATGTCAGTAGTGTTTGTTGCAGGATTCTAATTCGAGTAGTTTACGACACATCGTATTTTGAAAAGCTCCTACGTCGACACCTGTTTGTGCCACTAAACCTGCATATTTGCTAGGTAAGATGTAATGGTTGCTTACAGTGTGCTTGTGTGTACCTTGAGTGCATTGTGACTTGCTAATCAGTTAGTGTGTGACAGTCCAACCAGTACATCGTGAGTGGACGGTGAGATTTAATAATACAGAAAAAATCCGATATGCTCGTGATTACGGAGAGTGTAAGAAGAATGCATTTAGTTCTCGAAAGTTATATGCGGCAAGATAGCCCAATAGACGCCAACTAGCTGGGCAGTTATTTGTCAACCTCTTCAACCGTACACGTGAAAGCGATAGTGTAGCACCTAGACAACGTGACAGCAGGAAACAAGTGACGACAGAAGAGGGCAATTAACGTTGTTGCCGCTGTTGCAGTTGATCTGCATGTTAGTTCCCACGCAATCGTACGACGAAGTGGCTTAAGTCTAGCAAGTGTGCTACACATTCTTCATCGACATAGGTTCCATCCTTATCACATCTATTCCCATTAAGAGCTGCATGGAAATGACTATGAGAATCTTGCTAACTTCTGTACATGGACATTAAGACAACGTACTCCAGATGAATCATGTGTATTGTTTAGTGATAAAGCCACACTTACAATCAAGTCCAGGTAAACCGAGGAAACATGCCCTATTGGTCTGTTGATAATCCCCGTTGGCTTCGTCAGCATCCAGAGAGCGTAAACGTATGGTGTGGGGTAGTGAACCATCAGCTCATAGGCCCATGTTTCATAGACGGAACGCTGAACGCTCACAAATATCGCAGCCTTCTACAGACAATCTTCAACGGATGCTGGAAGAAGTTCCTCTACAGACTAGGAGGAAGGTGTGGTATCAACATGATGCACGGAGTACTACAAGATGTCGTCACGAATTGTTTACGTATAGTTGGATTGGACGCAGAGAACCTGTATCGGGACCGACCCCTTCCCCGGATTTGACGCCTGTAAACTTTTTTCTGTGTGGAAAACTGAAAGATGCTTCTACAAGAACATACCAGTTACATAAGATGTTATGGAACGACGTATTACTACAGCCTGCTCGAACAATCCCCTGAAATGCTTGCACTTGGGCAGCAGTCGTTCTGCTCCAGATTGGAAGCGTGTATTGCCGCTGCCGATGGTCATTTTGAACACAACCTGTGATGGTCAGTTGTCTCGTTACGTGTCAGAATCCACATAACTCATGTAAGCACTTTTGTTCTTTAGTGTGTGTTACCACAGGTACTGTACAAGTGACGGTGTGGGAACTTCCAACATACGATATCTCGTAAACGACTTCAGCTATAATCCTGCAGCAAACACCATTGACATTCCAATTTACCCTACTTTTAGTTTGTTAGTGTTAGTAGGCATTGTTCTATTGAAAAAAGCGTATATTTGCACAAAAATTACACTTAGTAAGTATCAGTACAATCTCTTGATTTGCTGGCTAACACGACGAGTCCTCGACCACCAATCCATTCTGTGAAAACCGCACATCAGTAACACTTTCCATTTCCGCAGTATTTACAGTCCAAGTTTTAAGTGATACCCCTTTAAAGATGTAATGTGATGATATGAGGATATTTTTATACTCTTTCCTAAAATGGAATACATTCATTATCATCGTCACCTAAGGTAGGTTTGGGCCTTTTAGTCCATTCCGTTTCATTCACAATTGGTCAAGCCACCTCTTCATGGATATTCCTAAAGATTTTTTGCTTCTTTGTTTATGTTCTGCATATTCAGTTCAGTCTACATTTCTATCTGCTTCAGCCAGAATTCTTCAATTTGACTAAGTATTTCATCATCTCAATATCACAGAAACGCTTATTCCTTGTGCCAAGTGTTGCAGTTGCTGCTTTAATTAGTGATTTCTTTATACAACCCAATTCATGCTGACGTTACCCACCTTTACATTTAAATTTACGTATTCCTCAAGCCTTTTCTGATATAGGAACCAAATGCTCTGTCATTGAAGTAAATGTACTTTAACTATTGTATCATTTTTTTCTGTTTAGAAGTTACCTTCTATCTTTTACGAAGTTTCATTTTTAAGATCAAAAGGAAATCGTCTGAAGAGAAATCTGGACCTCTGAATACTCTTGTGTCTTGCACTAGCGGCCAAGTCTTCTTATTTGCTGTCCCGTTGTGGAAAAGGTTTAAGCTCACCGTCTGTATTTGCGAATCTGTTTATGCCTGAAGGAAGTGTCTGTTATGCTGAAATTATTTAATGACACTGCCTTCAGTCTTTATCGTTATTTACTTCATCTTCCATTTCAGAAACTGTAACATCTGACACAAGAGTGTTACCGATCCTTGCATTTAAATATCCTGCTATTATCAGTAATTTTCAGTTATTATTTATAGTGTTTCTTGTAAAATGTCGTAGAAATCTTCAGAGTCTTCAATCCGTCTCTGTTCTGGGACATATACTCCAATAACCACTTTGTTTCTTCTGACCACAATTGATCACGATGTAAGAACATACTTTGTTCGCTAAAGTATGATTGCGCAGAAAGGCAACTCCAGTACATGCTGTTTCCTTTAGTGGGACTCAGTTGTTGGTCGTATCATACCTGTTTATTATTGTATAACCTTTTGATTTCTATTTGGTTTCACTTTTAATGGCCAAGTCAATGTTTTGTGATTTTAGTTCATTTTCCAATTCTTTTTCTTTACCACTGACTGCGGAAATTCCAGGTAGACAATTTGAATGCAATGTCTATTCCAAACAGTTTGTCCCTGTTGCATTTCAAGGTCGTCTTTAGTTTATTTTCCTGATTTGCAGTTTTTTGGGAATTGGAAGTAATGCAGGATACTGACTTGTAGCCATGTTATGGAGGTGATGGGGCTGACACTTTTAAACATCTCAGCACACCTATTGCTCCTTTGGATTTATCTCCCTTAGAAGCTTTCCTTCACTAAAGCTATGGATACATCTCCCAAATTTTTCATCAAAGTTTTCGTCTGTAGGAAGGCCAGATTCTCTACGCTTAAGAGCCCCACCCTCCTGCCCGCTACGTTGTGGACTGCTATTCGTATGACCTGCGCCCAAGAGACCTGTCTGACATGGGTGACCCTGCCAGGAGCTTAATGGCCCTCCATTACAGATATCTGGGTCGTAGCAAAGTGACAAGTTGGCAGTCCTCGATAAGACGGACAGAATTTCTTCTCGTATAGCCAGCCGGTGTGGCCGAGCGGTTCTAGGCGCTTCAGTCTGGAACCGGGCTATCGCTACGATCGCAGGTTCGAATCCTGCCTCGGGCATGGATGTGTGTGATGTCCTTAGGTTAGTTAGGTTTAAGTAGTTCTAAGTTCTAGAGGACTGATGACCTCAGCTGTTAAGTCCCATAGTGCTCACAGCTATTTGAACCGTTTCAACTTCCCGTATGTAAAACGTGATGGAAATGTGCAAACTGCAGTATCTTTATCTAAAAGTTTAGCATGGTGGACGTTCTTAAAAAAGGTTTGTGCTATCATCTTGTATTTTATCATTGTTGATGCCAGTCACGATGTTACGCATACCTCCGTAGTGAATAGCACCTGGGGATGTGATTGTGTAGCTACAGGTGTTGCTAACTTCATTTTATGATGGGTAAGCACCAAAGCCTGGATAAATTTTTAGAACAGACACTATTTCACCAAGTTGTGCACTAGAATTATACTGTATGTAGCTCTACGAGTTTACTGCTGGTACAATTTTTCATGCACATCTATAACAGACGCGGATACATCGTCATCGTCTCGTCATATAAAAATTACGTGCCGTTGGGAGAGATATGCACATATACAGAAGGCGGTAGTATCGCGTACAAAGGACACAACTGTCATTTGTACTCTTGTGAGTCATTTGAAACGGTTTCCCACGACAATAAGACCGCACGAGGCGAATTAACAGAAACATGGGACATTCCATTTCGAAAAATTGTTAGGAAACTCAATAATACGTGATCCACAGTGTCAAAAGTGTGGCTAGAATACGCCCTACCCCCCCCCCCCCCCATTTCAGGGACTAGATCTCCACACAGACAACACAGTGGCTGACGGCCTTCACTTAACGACCGAGAGCAGCGGCGTTTGCGTAGAGTTGTCAGTGCTAACAGACAAGCAGCAATGCGTGAAATAACAACAGAAATCAAAGTAGGACGTACGACGAACGAATCTGTTCGGTGAGTGAGGCGAAATGTACTATAGCAACAGACGACCGACGCGACTGTCTTTGCTAAGAGCTCATCATCGCCAGCAATGCCTCTCCTGGGCTCGTGACCTTATCGGCTGGACCCTTCACAACCGGACGACCGTGGCCTGTTTAGACGATTTCTATTGGTAAGAGCTGATGACGGGGTTCGAGTGTGGCACAGACTCCAGGAAGCCATAGACCCATATTGTGAACAAGGCGATGTGCAAGCTGGTCCATAATGGGTTGGGCTGTGATTACATGGAACAGACTGACTCTTTCGGCTACTTGGAGACTATTTGCACCCATTCATGGACGTCAAGTTCTCAAACAATGATGGAATTTCTATAGATGGCGATGAGCCATGTCATCGCATCACAGTTGTTCGCATTTGGTTTGATGAACATTCTGGACAATTCGAGTGAATGATTTGGCTACCCAGAGTGCCCAACATGAATCCCCCAGAACATACATCGGACATAATCGACAGGTCAGTTTGCGCACAACCGGCAACACTTTCGAAATAATGAACGGCTGGTGAGGCGGTAGAGTTTTATATTTCTGCAAGACGTCATGCGTCCATACCACGTCGAGTAGCTGCACAAAGGTGAGCAGAAGGAGGTTCAACACGATATTAGCAGGTGTCCCATTATGTTTGAAATCTCAGCATATAGTGGATGTTGCTGTCCTGAAATCGTTCTTTTATTTAGTGCCTGATATACACAGCCTAATGAGTTTTGTGTAACTTTAAGACAGCTATTTGTCACTGTAAATTGTTTTCCTTGCAGTATGACCTTTGACGTTTGGAGTTTTCTTGTGAAAAGTCATTTTCAGCTCACACAACCTCAAAAATAAAAAGCCAAAGCAAAATATTCTATCAAAACGCTCACATCTGTAGTACAAAATACTGATATAACCGTTTTATACTTGTTAGTTAAATGTGAATCACTCTTAAATCTTATATACACATATCAGGAAAAGTTTGCATCACCTCGGTTCAGAGAGTTCCGGAACCAGTACAGAAAATTGGAATAGAGATCAGCATAAACATCATTTCCGCCCTTTTTATTGCCCATGAAAACTACACATTGCATGTGGTACCACCATACAGCGAGACCTTCAGAAGTGGTGGTCCAGATCGCTGTACACACCGTTACCTCTAATACCTAGCAGCACGTCCTCTTGACTTTATACATGCCTGTATTCATCGTGGCATACTATCCACATCAAGCCACTGTTCATCCAGATTGTCCCACTCCTAACGGCGATTCGGCGTAGATCTCTCAGAGTGGTTGGTGGGTCCATAAACAGCCCTTTTCAATCTATCACAGGTATGTTCGATAGGCTTCATGTCTGGAGAACATGCTGGCCATTCTAGTCTTTATCCTGAAGGAAGTCATTCACAAGATGTGTGCAATGGGAGCGCGAATTTTCTTCCATGAAGACAATATGCTGCCGATATGGTTGCACTATCGGTCGGAGGATGGCATTCACGTATCGTACAGCCATTACGGCGCCTTCCTTGACCACCAGCGGTGTACGTCGGCCCCACATAATGCCACCCCAAAACATCAGGGAACTTCCACCTTGCTGCACTCACTGAACAGTGTGTCTAAGGCGTTCAGCCTGACTGGGTTGCCTTGTCTCGTCTCCGACGATTGTCTGGTTGAAGGCATATGCGACACTCATCGGTGAAGAGAACGTGATGCCAATCCTGAGCGGAACATTCGGCATGTTGTTGAGCCCATCTGTACTGCCATGCCTGGACGTCGGGAGTGAAGTTGCGTATCATGCATCCTATTGGCTCTCTCTCTCTCTGAGTACTATGGGACTTAACTGCTGAGGCCATCAGTCCCCTAGAACTTAGAACTACTTAAACCTAACTAACCTAAGGACATCACACACATCCATGCCCGAGGCAGGATTCGAACCTGCGACCGTAGCGGTCGCGCAGTTCCAGACTGTAGCGCCCAGAACCGCTCGGCCACTCTGGCCGGCTGCATCCAATTGCGCACAGTTTGAATCGTAATACGACGTCCTGTGGCTACGCGAAAACCATTATTCAACATGGTGGTGTTGCTGTCAGGGTTCCTCTGAGCCATAATGCATAGGTAGCAGTCATCCACTGCAGTAGTAGCCCTTGGGAGGCCTGAGCGGGTATGTCACCGACGGTTCCTCTTTCTCAATATTTCCTCCATGTCCGAACAACATCGCTTTGGTTCACTTTGAGACGCCTGGACCCTTCCATTGCTCAGAGTCCTTCATGGCACAACGTAAGAAAGCGGACGCGATCGAACCGCGGTATTGACCGTCTAGGCATGGTTGGACTACAGACAACACGAGCCGTGTACCTCCTTCCTCTTGGAATAACTGTAACTGATCCGGTGTCGAACCCCTTCCATCTAATAGGAGCTGCTCATGCATGGTTGCTTACATTTTTGGGCGGGGTTAGTGACATCTCTGAAGCGTCAAAGGGGTAGTGTCTGTGATACAATATCCACAGTTATCGTCCATCTCCAGGGGTTCTGGGAACTGGGGTGATGCAAAACTTTTTTTGATGTGTGTATAACACGTTTGTGATGGAAAAAATTTGCATGAGAAATTAACTAAGAATATGCCGAAGATCAAACGATAAACAACTGATATTGCTGAACCTGTGCTATAAATCCCGTTTCATTCAGAGAAAGACTACTTATATCAAACTAATGAACTTCAGAAGTGTTATAAACATGCGCAAGGGGAAAAAGGTATGTAACGCAGGATTATATGGCAATCTAGATCTACATCGAAACCAATATTCTTCGATTCATACATGAGAGGTTTCATGGAACCTCGTTCAGACTGTTTCTCTACCATTCCACCGTCGAATAACACGTGGGAAAAGTGAACACTTAAAATTTTTCTGCGCGAGGTCTGATACCTCTTATTGAGTCAGGATGGTCTTTTCTATTTACGTGGAGTCAACAAAATATTTTGGCGTTAGGAGGGAAAGTGGACGACAATAAATTCGTGAAAATGTGTCGCTGCAACAGGCCTTTGTTTTAATGACTTCCACCCCAACTCGATTGCCATATCTATGACACTATCTTCCTGAATTTGTGATAATACGAGTACAGAGAGAGCTACCCTTCTTAGAACTTTTTCGATGTGCTCTATCCATCCCATCTGCTAAGAATCCCATTCAATCAGCAGTATTCCAGAAGAGGACGAACAAGCATGGGTTTATTTTTTATTTGATTTAATTACTTAATTTTTTTGCGTTTGGCCATATCTTTCTTGATGGTTATTCTACTATACACTTCGTGAATTACTGGTTTTAAAAATGTTTAGCGTACTAATAAATGATTAATACATACCATCACTATAAATTACTCTTAAAGTGATTATACCAGAATAATAATAAAAGAACATAACAAACAAAAATCTACATACCATGTAGGTAGTGTGTCTACGTAGGTCATCCATATTTACGTAATTAAATATCACATTTAAAACTAGTGCACTCTTTTTGGTTGACGACACATTGCAGCCGACGTCGGATGAGGAAACATTTCGTTAACCATTGCCCTGATAAACGATTTTTGTTGTGTGTTATATCTGGTACACGAGAGCAGTAGATGATTCAAGTCTCCACGTCACTGCGTAAATGACATAATTGAGATTACTTCAACCTATTAGGTAAAGGTAGGTTGGAAATTTGCCACGATTTAAGCACATGCTTGTAATCTTTGTTATGAATCGTCTGTTCTTATTTCTAATCAGCAAACCAAGGGGATAACAGAAGTTTATTCGGCAGCTGTCCACATTGTACTGCTTTCGATAAATTGGTCGAATTCCGTTGCGTTAGCCAGTCGTTTTAAGCATTTTCTTCGATTAGCCTCAGCATTTCTTTGTGAGGCAGTCTTTCATTTAGGATTTTATCTAATTACATTGCAGCTGGCTAAGCTATCTTATTTCATTTCGAAAGATGCCACTGGGCTCTGGAATCCACAAGAAATTTGCTAATATTCCTGCTTGCTTATTTGTAACGGTTTCTTTAATAATATCTGTAATTACAGATGACACACGTTTGTTCCATTTTGGTTTAGGCAGTCTGTAAACATCACCATACTGCTTCGTCTACAAGATCTTCCGCACTTCACTGCTTCTCTAACTACAATCCTTCTGCATAATAGATGGTTGCTTCCTTAGGTAGGGCCGGCCGCGGTGGTCTCGCGGTTCTAGGCGCGCAGTCCGGAACCGTGCGACTGCTACGGTCGCAGGTTCGAATCCTGCCTCGGGCATGGATGTGTGTGATGTCCTTAGGTTAGTTAGGTTTAAGTAGTTCTAAGTTCTAGGGGACTAATGACCACAGTAGTTGAGTCCCATAGTGCTCAGAGCCATTTGAACCATTTGAACCTTAGGTAGGGAATATAAGGTCCGATCGTTTTCTGTAGGGTTGTACACTGCACATCCTACTTTATCGCTGTCAGTGGTCTTGGATCCATCCGTATGAATCTTCGTCGAATTGAGGAAAATAGTACTGTGCAAAATGTTGATTTCAGTCTTAAAATTTGGAGAATCTTTATATTGTACGATGTTATCAGAGATTAGTACATTTTCTCTGCTGTAGCTGAATGGGCTATAAATTCTGCTAAGACATCGTATTTCTGTATTTTATTTTCATACTACGTCCTCGACAAGCGTAGTGTTGGCAGCCACTTCAGTGAATATTTTGCACTGTCTCAGTGTTCTGTCAATACAAGGCTGTATTTGGTTCGCCTTTCCCACACCAGTGTAAGGGTATTACTTACCAGTGAGTCTAATAATACTCAAACACCCACAATTTGACGTGAGAACGGGATATTTTTATGTGGAGATGTGAAGATCCTGTCATCTTCTCCTCAGGCACATCAGTTAAGGAATCAAAGGCGTGTATTTCTCCCTTTCTTTCTCCCTCTCTCTCTCTCTCTCTCTCTCTCTCTGTGAGTGTGTGTTTTTTGTGTGCGTCCCACCCTTATAGTGTCTGATAGTGTGTCTGTATGTGAGTTCGTAATAATGTGTACGATTCTGCGTTCATGCACGCATGTCCATGCGAGCGTATGCGTGTGTGTATGTGTGTGTGCGTGTGGCCGTGAAGGGGACGTAGAGCCACGATGCCCATTTCACTTCCCAACAGTTTCGAATTAATCTGCGCGAAACAGTATAATGCGTCCATTCTGCGCGTGCGCTGGCGCTTGCTTTGCGCCGCGGAGGCAGAAAATAGAGGAAGGAGGGGAGAAAAAACACAGGAGAGTCCGGGCCGTGCGAGTGCGGATGCATAAAAACATGAAGATTAAAACGCGCGCCACTGCGCCGGCGAGGCAGCAAACATGGCCACCGCCTCGCCACGGGAGCCACCATTTACGATTTAATTTGCAAAGCGGCGGCGATTCCTCCTCCTCCCCTCTTTAATTGAAACAAACTAAAGCCGAATTGGGTTCAGGGAGGCTGCCAAGGGTGGAGTGGGTGGGGCGAACGGCATGTGGAGTGGGGGAGATGGAGGAACTGTATGGGATGGGCTTAGTTCACGACTGTTAATCAACGTCTTAGCCACCGTATTTAGAACTTCGTGGCCGTGCAACTTATTTATTCTTCCTCCCAAAGCGTAAGCTGTTTACTTGGGCTGGCGGACGAGTAGTTTTAAGCTGTTTCGTCCCCATGAATATGAAAGACCATACCTCCCGACTGTTCTAAAGTGCTGGACGATGCCCCAGCATTGTCGATGCTGATACAGTTGTTTTGTTAGGTGCAAGTTAGACCTGTTATTCTGTTGGACGAAGGCTACAGAAAATTGCTTAGTCTTTTTAGTTTGAAAATAAACCGATTTTACGCTCCATACAATTTTTGCTAATAAACTATACTTGCATCTGAGATACATAGTCTAATCACTTTCGGGGAGAGAAAAGGGTTCAGTTCTCCTACGTTTCATCCATATGTTGGTCTTACGATTAGACAGAACTCTGGGATGGTTCCTTTGAAAAGGACGCTGACTGCCTACCGCATCCATACCAAAGATTTTCGTCCGCCTATAATGAACCAGCCATCGACACGACGCTAAGCCTCAGAAAAAGCGGCAAACTTCAAGAGAATGATGAGGAATGTTTGATGAGTTTTCTGACATATGCGAACACTGACCACCTAGACGACGTGTTTTGTTACCCTAAAGCTGCACGCATTGGAGCTGAGGTTATCTAGTGGAAAGATTCCCCTGTCCGGGGTAAAAAGTAAATATCCTCATCGTATTTCTCTATGCAAATCGTGTGGATTAAATTCACTCGCAGAGCACTGCGGAGTGTGGGCATCGTACACCGTTGATGGTGACGTTAAGCCCGACTATCACCTTGTCCCATTCGAGAAGAGTGAGTTAAACTACTGAAACTCGTTTTGCGCTATCTGTCTGCTGCAGATGTGCAGATGTGTACAGTGTAGGTAAATACAAGTAGAGATGGGAGCGAAACAAAAACCCTTATGAAACTAAAAAAATGTAACACGGCTGTTAAATCCGGCTATCACCTTGTTCCATTCGAGAAGAGTAAGTTAAACTACTGAAACTAGTTTTGCACTATCTGTCTGCTGCAGATGTGTATAGGTAGCGATGGGAACGAAACAAAAAGCCTTATGAAAATCAAAGAAATTATACATGAAATCTGTAAAACTGAAAAAATCCCCACAGACTGGAAGACAGCAATCATACATCCTCTGTAGAAAAAAGGAAGTAAAACAGACCCCAACAATTATTGTGGAATCTCTTTGTTGTCAATAACATAAAAAATTCTGTCTAAAGCCCCACTAAACCGAGCAGAACCTCAGCTGGATTCAAAACTAGGCGAATACAAAGATGGATTCAGAAAAGGTCGATCATGCCTAGAACAAATCCTTAACTTGAAAAACTCAATGAAATATTTGCATAGCACTTCAAACAAAAGTTATGCCATCACGTTTGTCGTCTTTAGAAAAGCATATGGCAGTATAGACCGAGAATCCCTTTTTGAAGTATTAGCAGTATTTGGACTAGATCAAAAGACAACAAACATCATAAAAGAAACACTCACGGAAACCAAATCCAAAGTAAAATTTATGGGAGAATTCAGCACAGAATTTGAAATAGACACAGGAGTATGACAAGGGGATGTACTGTCCCCAGTGCTCTTCAATTGTGCTCTTGAAAAAGTTGTTAGAGAATGGAAAAAAGCAGGCGCACCAGCACACAGACTGGGACCAAGACGTAAGGGCATAGAATTAGTCTGTTTAGTATTTGCTGATGATGACATGGCGCTGATCGCACAAGACATTACCTATGCACAGAAACAGCTAGAATTATTACAAGAGCAGGCAGCAAAAATACGATTACAAATTTCATTTGAAAAAACAAAATTTATGACTGACATCAAAGATGCACCCTCTGATCTCAAAATTGGTAATAACTACATTTCTCGAGTAAAAGAATTTAAATATTTAGGTGAATGGATTGCAAAAAATTGTAATGAAAAGAAATCTGTCAGATCAAGAGTCCAGAAAATGGCGACGGCGTTTCAGTTAACAAAAAACATTTACAAGAAAAAGAGTCTCTCGTCGAACTGCATAATACGACACTACACAACAGTAATTGAACCCGAAGCTCTCTACGCATCTGAGACACTAAACCTTTAACACAGAACACAAAAAGAGGAATTAGAAGTGAAAGAACGTAAAATAATGAGGAAAATCCTAGGACCAAGAACTAAAGATGGTGTGCATTATCCAAAACCCAATGCAGAAATATATAAAAATATCTCCAAAATAACAGATACAATGCGCATGAGAAGAATTCAATTCATGGGGCATTTAGAAAGAATGGACTCAAACAGGTTAACGCGCAAAATCCATACAATTTTTAAAGAACAAAACTACAAGACCGAACTGGTAAAAACAGACGGAAAAAGACCTGAGATAATTAGGCTCTCCAAATCTACATGATAGAAATGAAATTAGAAAAATCACAAACACAGGGGGTTTTGAGGAAGAAGAGAGAAAAACTAACCGACATACTTGGTCTACGCAACGAAAGCAAACCCATTAGTTGTTTATGAAGGAATACTGGGTGAAAAGGAAGGCCAACAAATGCTGATTACGCGTGGTCCTAAGTGATCCATCTGTGAAGAAGAAGAAGAACACAGCTGTGAACTAAAAAGAAAACAACAGCCATAATAATAGCACCCACACATTTGTGCCCTTTTGTGAAATCAAAACCCAGTAGGGGTGTCCTCGTCAGCCTCGGCTGATGCTTCATGCCAGTGGCTCAGCTCGGCGCTTTACTCAGCAAGGCCGCCGCTCCAACAACGCAGCCTGTCTGGCGGGCTCCCAACTGTCAGCCGAAGCTATGGCGTCAGAGTATGGTCTCACACTGCGTTAGAGCATCCTCGATCGCGCTCCAGGAGATGACGATGGTCCACGATGTTCCATTGGGAAACACCCTGTCATCAAAATTAGTTTTATGTGGTCGGGTAATCCTGGCCCTGCCAGACAGGTAGGCCCTTTGCCACTTGGAAGTGCCTGCAGCATCGCTGCCCCTCTCACCACCAGATGGCCCTCTCACCCAGCTGTGACGTTGATGCTAGT
The DNA here is from genome assembly GCF_023898315.1 of Schistocerca nitens. Lineage (NCBI taxonomy): Eukaryota > Metazoa > Arthropoda > Insecta > Orthoptera > Acrididae > Schistocerca > Schistocerca nitens. The sequence continues at coordinate 509,179,395 of NC_064619.1, read as the reverse complement.
GCAACATGCACTGAGAGATGTAGGGGTAACAGAAGATCTTCAGCCTCCCCATCAGGGTTGAGGTAGGTGATCAATGCAAAGTCCCGTAAGTGGCAGGTTGTGGTGAGCTGGATGCTGTCACCTCAGCAACGACAAGCAGCTTGTTGATAAGAAGTGCCAGAACATCTAAGATACAGTTGTCAGTACAGTGCAATAATCACTCAATGGAGTGCTTCGATATGACGCCAGCAGTCGTAAATACCAACTGGGTATTTTGGGCAGTGGCAAGGATGTGAGGCTCTGGTCGTTATACCGAATGTGCACCGCTTCTTTAGTAGTAGTCAGCGGTCCTTGTTCAGCTGTATTTGCTTAACAATTCGTTACAGGCTCTTAAATGTACTGTCAAGCTTCTGGTAGGTGTTGTTGCGGTGTACATATTACTTATTGCTTAGTATAACAAGACCTAACGAATATATCTCCGATATTGTAGTGCGTATGTTGGTCAAAACTACGATGCTGTATTCCTTCAGGACATTGTTGGAGCAGAAGAATTGCTGAGCAGAAGTGCTGAGCTAAAGACAGTGAATTCCTCCATGTTATTGGCACAAGGAGACACAGAACTGTAAATCTGCACTGTCAAGCCTCCGATAGGTGTTGTTGCTGTCTACGTATTGCTTGTTGCTTATCGAAACAAGAATTAACGAATACATTTCCGGTACCGTAGTGCTTGTGTTGTTTAGAGGTACAATGGTTGCAGAGTACTTTGAAATAACACAAGCACTGCAATATGATATTTATTTGCCTACATTGGGCATGTGACATTTAATTAAAGTGTGTGCGTGCGGGCTCTTCTTCCCGTGGTGGCACATTGGAGTGTGAATGTATAGTGCGAGAGAACTTACTGTCCTCCCCTTGTTTCCACTCACAATAACTAGACGGAACAAGTTGTCTGGTATAATTGTTTATTACATTAAACGTTACAACTTGCACAGGCAGCGCGCCAACTGCGGCTCCTGGCTTAGCTGGAAGACATACACGCCCGTCCGCTACGGGGTCTCGCAGCTACCTGCTCGGCCGTTACAACGACTAATCCTACCTGTGCGCACAAAGGACCTGGGAGGTCCACTTCCGCACATAGGTTGCAAATTCTTCCGACAGGGAGTAGACTATACTGGACAGTCTGACCTGGCCAGTTTGAAGCTGCCACTACATGGCAGTTGGAGTGAGTAGCAGAGTCCAAACATACTCCCACTCTAAAATGAGTTTTCTCATTTCACAAATACCAAAATTTTAACAAACAACAACACCAAAACAAGTAAACAATAAAAATATAACTAGACACAATATCAATGCACATAAAACATGAATATACTAACATTTGGGATGCCCACATCACCAAACACCACTGTCATGCTGCATGTGAAACACGATGGGTACTAACATGCAGGACACAAAACAATAAAGTATTAATATTATACTGCATAAAAACATGAAATCAATACTAACAGCAAACATCCACAGCCTCCCAAGCTGATTTTATGAATTGTGAGGTTATTCCAGTAAATGACTATTTGGCAGTGGCTCTGTATCATATATCACTACACAGATCTGAGGGAACACTTAACTGATTCACTGTTTAGGTAGGGGACACAATTTTGCTATAGGCCTCTTAATATGCCCATTAGCAGTTTTTACCATTACCACATGCACACACTTATCAGGACCGGGAAACAGCTGGTCAATGACACCCAGCCTCCACACCAACGGAGGCAAATTATCCTCCTTGACCAGCACATGATTGGCGATTTGGGGTTTCCAGGCTGCTTCCGATGTCCATTTTTTGCATTGCTGCAGATCATGTATGTATTCTGTGGACCACCTCTTCCAAAAGGACTGATGCAACTGCTGCACAAGTTGCCATCTGTGCAACCTGTTGGCGGGAACCTCAAGGACAGAGGGTTCAGGATGAGCACAAAGGGGCTGTTCGATTAGGAAATGACCAGGAGTGAGAGCAGCAGGAGAATCTAGGTCATATCTAGGTCATCAGAGAGAAGACACAACGGCCTTGAATTCAAGCATGCTTCTATCTGAATTAACACAGTAGTCAGTTCTTCAAATGTCAGCACTGCATTGCCGATGACACGTTTGAGATGCGACTTCATGCATTTGATTCCTGCCTCCCAGAGACCACCAAAGTGAGGGGCACAAGGTGGAGTGAACCTCCAGCTGATTCCCTCTGAGGTCGAAAAATTCACCACACCTTCAACAGTAGCAACATTAGAGAGAAAACGTTTAAGCTCATGGTCTGCACCTACAAATGTGTTGCCATTGTCACTGTACATGTGACAAGGTTTCCCTCTTCTTGCAATGAATCTCCTGAGGGCGGCCAAAAATGAACTTGGTACCAAGTCACTAATTCAAAGTGGATGGCCTTGGTTACCATGCAAATGAATAAAGCAATATAAGCCTTGATGGTAACCTTACTTCGTCTTCCACCATGCTTTACAGCAATAGGGCCTGCATAATCTATTCCACAGTGCTGGAATGCATGAGACTGGTTTACTCTAGCTGCAGGTAGCTGATCCATGAGTTGAACTGCTGTCTTGGACTTAAGCCTAAAGCATTTTAAACATTTTCTGATAACGCCCATTGGGGATCCAAAACCTCCTCCGCAACATTGCCAACAAAATTTGTGACCCAGCATGCAACAGATTTTCATGTTCACGTATTATGAGAGTTTTTGTCAAATGATGCATAGGCGGTACGATAATAGGATGGCGCTCATCATCTGGTACACTAGCATTCATTAATCTCCACCCCACTCTAAAATACCTTCGGCATCAACAAACGGGTGCAAATCCCTTAATTTGCTATTATGTGGAATAGGGGAACTGGCCATCAGCAAAGCGATCTCATTACCATATTCATGCATGAATGCAGCGTATTCCTTCTGCAGATTCGGTTGCCTTTTAAACCTCCTCTCAAGATGCGCCAATCTCCGAGATGCTTGTTGTCGTGATTCGCCTAATGATTTACAGTCAGGTTTCACTGGTAGTCGAACCACAAATCTCCCTTCTTCATCTCGTGCCGTGTGGCGCTGAAAGTGAGCCTCACATATTTTATCCTGCTTACTAATCGTTTTCGTAGACAGTTCCTCTAACTCCCAAAATCTTTGCAGTTTGGCATCTAAATTGCCACCTCTAACAAAGCACGAGGTCACTGTAGAACGAGGCATGTTGCATGAAACTGAAGGCATCCTACCAGACAAAATCCAGCCAAATTTTGTTTCGACCAGTGAGGGATGACTTGGTTTCACCAGCCTTTCCTTACAAACAACGTCAAAGAAAACCTCAGCTCCAAGAATTAAATCTACTGTGGCAGGCTTGTTGAATTCTGGATCAGCGAGCGGAAGATTACAGGGGACACTCCAGGACCTTGTGTCTATCTTGCCCACTGGTAGGTCACTGGTGACATGATCTACGATAGCACAAGTGGTTCTGATATGAAAGTCGTTGACCCTAGACGACAGTTCAACATCACAAGTGTAAGACACTGAGGCTGCAAAGGCATTGTTTATACGCTTCGCAGGAAACGAATGTTTACTTCGTTTCAGTTTTAATTTCTCTGCCATGCCCTTAGATATAAAGGATAGCTGACTCGCACTGTCTAGCAGAACTCTGCAAACCTGCTGTCTACCCATGCTGTCTTTAATGTTGACAATAGCTGTTGCCAACAAAACATTACAATGGATGTTTGCTTTCCCATTTGTAGCTTGATGGGCCAAGGAATGGCCTCCTGGTTTACTATTCTGCCCATTCCTTGGTTCAGCAGGCTTGTGGAGCAGTATGTTGTGCCTTCCTTTACAGGTCTTACATGGAGAAATCCTGCATTTGGTCGAGAAATGACCAGAGCAGATGCACAAAAAACAAAGCTTATTTTTTGTCACATATGCCCGCCGCTCATCGACATTTAGTGCCTGAAACCCTTTTTCATTTAGTGATAGTATGAGGTTCACTACAAAAATTACATGATTCCTCAGCATCAGCATTAGCGAGATGAGCCCTCCTCACATGTCTTGTTTGATTTGAATTATTGACATTTCCTTGCGAATCCCTTGAGGTGTTATCCCTGAACCTGATCAACTCAAGGGCCTGACATTTTGTTTCCAAAAAATCTATTAGTTGATTTAATGTGGCGAATGTCGACCCAGACATCTTTACCTCCCACTCATGACGATCTGTGGGTCGCATACTGGACAGAATCTCTTCCGAAAGAATAACTTCATGAAGTGGAACATCAGGTTTGAGAGCTTCTAAGGCCTTCAAATGGCTGCATACGTGATTAATTAGTTGCCTATAATCGCTCGCTGCGCCATGGCCGACTGTAGGCAAGGCCAACAAAGCCTTAGCATGTCTGGCTGCAATTATTTTTGGGTTATTATGCCTCTGCGTAATAAGTCCCCAGGCTATCGCTAGATTTCCTGCTGTGACAGGTATATGTTTCAAAAGGTCTTTAGCTTCACCTCGCAAAGACGAATTAAGGTAGTGAAGTTTTTGAACGTCATCAATTGAGTTGTTATTCATGATGAGACTCAAAAACGTATCCCTGTATGATGACCACTTAAGGTAGTCACCTTCAAAATTTGGCAAGTTAATAGCGGGTAGTTTCAAAGAACTGACACTGCCTGATGGATTCGAGCCCAAAGGCTGCGGAAGCTGGGTGTACCTCTTCATTGAATCCTTGAGAGTGGATTCAACAAAGTCCCACGAATCCTCGAATTCTTCCCTGTCCTTACTGTGATCTGCTGATTCGTCTTCAATTTCCAGCCGTGTTTGAGACGACTCAAAATCAGTCCGAATCCGAGTCAATCGATTTAATTTTGATTCCAACATTTCGATGCTGGCACTGTCTGCAGACTGCACAAAGCTCGCTAAGCGCGCGAGAGCGGCCTTTGCTACACCTCTCTGCTTGACTAATTTTGTTTTCTCTGAGGGCTCCATTTTAGGACCAGGAAGATAATAGCAGGAAGCCAACAGTTGCACTTACCAGGCTGCAGAGGCAGTACGAGGCAGTACGGACTGGAACAGCAGCGGCGTCACGGGCACTGGCAGCTGGCGTGGTAGGCGCTGCAGTCTCCGGCGGCGCGAAGTTTCGGCGGGAGCAGGAGGTGACGTCATCGATGATGCTGGCACCGACACGTTTCTGTGCCTCTCGCGTTTGAATTAGAGACACATGAAATGTTCACAAATATGTCCCCGATCGCCGTTGTTAAGTCTGTTATTGTCGAAGTCCCGAACAGGCCTTGGGACTCGATAGCAGTCAACAACGAAACCGATAACGAGCGCAGCTCACACGTGGTTTTTTAGAAGTTCACAAATACCGGAAAACAAATCCGCGCGAACGTAAATTCTGCGTGGTCACTAATCCGGCCCGGAGGACCAAAAAATGTGCGCGCGGGCTCTTCTTCCCGTGGTGGCACATTGGAGTGTGAATGTATAGTGCGAGAGAACTTACTGTCCTCCCCTTGTTTCCACTCACAATAACTAGACGGAACAAGTTGTCTGGTATAATTGTTTATTACATTAAACGTTACAACTTGCACAGGCAGCGCGCCAACTGCGGCTCCTGGCTTAGCTGGAAAACATACACGCCCGTCCGCTACGGGGTCTCGCAGCTACCTGCTCGGTAGAGGTGGCAAAAAATAACGTAACTGATAGAAATAACCGGTTACTGAGAAGTAACGGTTACTGCGATAACCGTTCCTCTGATTCTGGCAGTTATTTCAATAACTGTTTAGTGTCAACAGTGCCTCGCGCCATCTGTTGACCGAAGATCGTACTGCGCATTTGGAAGGCGTTCTATAGACCATGGGAATAACTGTGAGACTGCGCGCCATCTGTTGATAAGAACTGTGTACTATTTCGTGGGCCTTCGTTACTTTAAGCATAAACAATTAAATAAAGTTAATGTCCGAGCCGTGGCTGATAGGAGCTGCAGTACAGGCATTAACAAGTGCGGTCGTTCCCTTAAGCCACCGCCTTACGTGTTAATTTAGCTTGGACGGGTAGTACAAGGAAAGTTACTAAGGAATTCGAGCGACTATGGAAATAACTGTCAGAGACCTGTATTCTCCTCTGGCAGTTATCGTTATTGGCTCGTAGTTCTAGTTCTCTGGTAGTTATCGGGCTACCACCACAGATAACCTGGAAGCTGGTAACGGAATAACTGTGTGTCTAGACGTACCTGACTCGGTGACTTCAGTTAAAGGTCGTAGTTCCAGGTGATATTTCCAGAGAGGATAGTAACTGGAGCGAACAAATATTTTCGTACTGCTACGGAAATAGCCGCTGGCCATCGCGAATGACAAATAACATGTCAGAAAGTATAACGTAATACAGTGGAATATAATAATTATTATCCTCATCATTTGTCAGGAGATTGTCAAAATATGTGAATATATCACAGTAACTGCTAATATTTACAGAATTAGTACACTGACAGAATAAAACACAGTTACGTACTTTTAATAAATTTATCGTACACAGAATACCCGATCTTGACTGTTGCAACCAAGTGCTGTCAAAACTGAAATATAGCAGAATTTTTACCTAAGCTGGTCTATCAGTCTCTGTTACGATATTCACCTACAGAGTAGAAGGAGGGGTCAATGGAAGCGTCTGATTCCACCCGTCTGCTTCGACGTAAAGGTGTTGTGGTGTGTGAATGTCATTACGGCACGGTGTTTATGAGTTGGTTTTTGTGTGTGTGTGTGGGGGGGGGGGGGCTGTCGATCTAGGTTGCAGTGCCGGAATTTGCTGGTGGTAATTAATTTATTTTTTCTAGCTGTGATGTTTTGTGTATTTATGAAGTACTGAATGTGATTTAATTTATGTAGGGATGATTGATTTGTGGACTTTTGTGATTGTGGTTTTATTTTCCGCGCCGGCCGGGGTGGCCAAGCGGTTAAAGGCGCTACAGTTTGGAACCGCGCGGCCGCTACGGTCGCAGGTTCGAATCCTGCCTCGGGCATGGATGTATGTGATGTCTTTAGGTTAGTTAGGTTTAAGTAGTTCTAAGTTCTAGGGGACTGATGACCTTAGAAGTTAAGTCCCATAGTGCTCAGAGCCATTTGAACCATTTTTTATTTTCTGCAGTTGTAGGTGTTGGTTTTTTGGCATCAGTAGCTGTGGTGGACCTATATAGGTCACCGGAAATGACCGATTCCCATTTTCATAGTTGTGTGTGTTGATGTTTTAGTATCGTCATCTGAGGTTGACCTATGTAGGTCAAGGGAAATGTCTGATTCCAATTTTCGTACTTTTAGTTGTGGGTATTGGTGTTTTGGTATGGTCACCTATAGTTGACCTATATTGTTCAAGTGAAGTGTCCGATTCCTGCAGATTTTTGTTGGTGTAGCAGAATGCTGTATTTTTTTCTTTTTGTTCTTCATTTTGTGTTTTGGGATCATGGTGTGTTTTTTTTACTAGCTTGTCCTCACCCTAAAACCCCCAACTTCCCGCAGTTGTCCCATTGGTTTGATTGTATTTTTGGTGGGAAATGTTATTGTATTATTTATATGTATCTTCGTGTTTGTTGCCATGTGTATGTAGTGACGTCATAGACACTTAAAATAGCCATTTCCTGCATATTGATGACGGGTGGAATCAGACACTTCTGTATCAAATAGTCTTTCAAACACACTGTAAACTGTGCCTTATCTGAAACCAAGTTTTTAATGGTTGCTGACTTGCTGGCAGTTTATTGAAAATGCATGTTCCTGAATATTGGACCCCTTTTGGACCAAGGTAAGTAATTTTAGGTCTTTATGTAGATTGCTGTTCCCATTTCTAGTACTGATATTATGTATTAAGCTATTGGTTGGAAATACTTGTAACAAATTTCATTAAGGAATAAATATACTAGGAAGCAGTGGTTAGAATACAAAGTTCCTTGAACAGGTTCCTACATGATGTTCTTGAATTGATACCACAAACGATTTTTATTACACGCTTTTACATGCGAAAAACTTTTGCTACGTTTGATAAGTTACCACAGAATATGCTCCCTTATGAAATAATAGAATGAAAAAATGTGGTATGCCCTTCCCAGCTGAATTTATTATCGAGTTGTAGTCCCAGAAATGTAACACTGTCAACCTTTTCGATCTGCATGTCTTCATATGTTATAAACATGCTGTCGCTGGAGAAATCGAGCAGTTTGCAAATCTGACATAAAAGTTGGATTAGCGTACTCACACTTTCCCCAATAGGACTAGCTTTTACAGCACAGGAGTAAACGAATCTGTCACATTACGTATATTTTTTGTTGTATTACAAGGCTGTACACTTCATTCTATTATGTGAGCAGCACAAGAAATTAAGCTTAGAATTTAACCTACAGTACTCAGTTTACATATTACTTCATACTTAAAAACGCACGTTGTTAACATTTTACTTAAACAGTGCTTTGGCGAAGTTCCGCGTACTTTCTGTCGCAGCTGCGAAGATAACATTTCTAATAGCGACCGATAACCTACAAACATATAATATGAAACACTAATAATCGTTCTAACATCAACTAAAATGTACCCGGAGTTAATAAGCTAAGGTTATGACACGATTCATACGACATTCCTGCTATTTCACACTACTCGCAGTTATACTGATAACTAAACTGATGGATTCCAACTATGTCGTTATTTAACTGTCGGAGTATTCGGTATTCGCTAGCGAAAAATAACTTGGCAGTTATTAATAACGGTTAACGATAACGGTTATCAAAGAATAACTGGAACTGTGATAACGGTTACTCCAGAATAACCGTTTGGCCCACCTCTACTGCTCGGTCGTTACAACGGCTAATCCTACCTGTGCGCACAAAGGACCTGGGAGGTCCACTTCCGCACATAGGTTGCAAATTCTTCCGACAGGGAGCAGACTATACTGGACAGTCTGACCTGGCCAGTTTGAAGCTGCCACTAGATGGCAGTTGGAGTGAGTAGCAGAGTCCAAACAAAGTGTGTCCCCTGTATGGGAAGTATATAACGGACATACACGTGCACATTGAGGATACAAGGTTGATCTCATATGGAAGTTTGGGTCTGGTCATTAATCATACTCGGATAGCCTAAAGAAAAGGCGACCACTCGCGGTAAGCGGAAACGGGTTCGACTCCCAGTGCGGCACAAATTTTCAATGTCGCCATTTCATTATACAGCAGCTGGCTGACCATGCTCACTACTGTGAATACATTTATGAATGTCTCTCCGTCTCTCTCTCTCCCTCTCTCTCTCCCTCCCTCCCTCCCTCCCTCCCTCCCTCTCTCTCTCTCTCTCTCTCTCTCTCTTTCTCTCCCTTTCTCTGTCACAGTGAACTTTTCGCTGAATGTGTAACTTATGCCTGACAGATCGGCATGTGATATATGTAGCAAATATATGCTCGTTTACGCGACCAACATGCAGGATTGATTGTTCCATTTTGCTGCACAGCTATTTTACCACCTCTGCCGAGTGTCGCCTGTGGCTGTGCTAGTGCGAATTTAAGAAAAATTTTAATTTCTTCCCCTTTTCTATTCTGTGGTGCAACGCTCTGCTTCTAGGTAACACAAGAATTGCATCAAATGAAATATTTCAACCAAAATCAATTACTAGAATTGTTTCTTTAAGAATGTGAATCTTCATTATATCAACATTAATTATTATGTATATATTAATATTTATAGGCTTCTTTAAAAATACCGAAACACTGTACAGGTCTGTTCCGTGCATTTAATTATGCAAGGTTCTGAGTCACTGTAATGGTTCACTAATGGCAGCTCTTAACACTTCAAATGTACTTCCTCTTATAAACGGAGGAGAATATTTTATATACCGGGTGATCGGTGAAGCTAGTTCGCGTCCGTAGTAGAATACTACACGTGCACCCTGGGTAACGCTAAATGAACTAGCAAAGTACAGGCGACCAGATAATCCTTAGTTGATCTCCTGGTCACGGCAAATCACCGGGTGATCAAAAAGTCAGTATAAATTTGAAAACTTAATAAACCACGGAATAATGTAGATAGATAGGTAAAAATTGACACACATGCTTGGAATGACATGGGGTTTTATTAGAACCAAAAAAATACAAAAGTTCAAAAAATATCTGACAGATGGCGCTTCATCTGATCAGAATAGCAATAATTAGCATAGCAAAGTAAGACAAAGCAAAGATGATGTTCTTTACAGGAAATGCTCAATATGTCCACCATCATTCCTCAACAATAGCTGTATTCGAGGAATAATGTTGTGAACAGCACTGTAAAGCATGTCCGGAGTTATGGTGAGGCATTGGCGTCGGATGTTGTCTTTCAGCATCCCTAGAGATGTCGGTCGATCACGATACACTTGCGATTTCAGGTAACCCCAAAGCCAATAATCGCACGGACTGAGGTCTGGGGACCTGGGAGGCCAAGCATGACGAAAGTGGCGGCTGAGCACACGATCACCACCAAACGATGAGCGCAAGAGATCTTTCACGCGTCTAGCAATATGGGGTGGAGCGCCATCCCGCACAAACATCGTACGTTTAGCAGCTGTTTATCAGCCAGTCTGGGGATGATGCGATTCTGTAAAATATTGGCGTACCTCTCACCCATCACGGTAGCAGTTACAAAACCAGAATCACGAATTTCCTCGAAGAAAAAAGGCCCGTTAACGGTAGATGTGGTAAATCCAACCCATACCGTGACTTTCTCGTCGTGCAATGGAGTTTCCACGACAGTTCTATGATTTTCGGTAGCCCAAATTCTGCAGTTGTGGGCGTTGACAGACCCTCGGAGCGTGAAATGAGCTTCGTCGGTCCACAACACGTTACTCAACCAATCCTCATCTTCCGCCATCTTTTGAAACGCCCACACCGCAAATGCCCTCCGCTTCACTAAATCTCCAGGTAACAGTTCATGATGCCGATGGATTTTGTACGGATAGCATCGGAGGGTACGCCTCAGTGCCAACCAAACAGTAGTGTGTGGAATTCCGGTGCGACGTGCGACTGCATGAGCGCCGACTTCCCCCTGCTTAGACGAACCCGCTACAGTCTCCATTTCTTCCTGAACTGTCTCAGCAGCATTACGCCTTGTGCTCGGTCGGCCACTACGGGGTCTATCGTCTAAACAACCCGTGGCTTCGAACTTCGAATTTCTCGCCACAGCTGCATTTGTCAACGGACCTTTACCTTTTCGAATCCCCTTGCTATGGAGATAGGATCGTAACGCTGAACTAGCAAAGTCCCCATTGATAATACAGCTTCACTAAAAGCGACTTTTCAGGTAACGTCAACATGCTGCGACTGCTGGCACATCTGATTCTCTCTGTCATTACAGCTCCTTTTACACACGATTGTCAAGCGCAGTCACTGACGTTTTGCTGTCCAGCGCCATCTGTCGGACATTTTGTGAACTTTCTTTCTTTTTGGTTTTAATAAAACCCCATGTCATTCCAAGCATGTGTGTCAATTTTTACCTATCTATCTACATTATTCCGTGGTGTATTAAGTTTTCAAATTTATACTGACCTTTTGATCACCCGGTATATTGCTGAGTGACCAGAAGAAGGCACAAGTAAGGGGATTTGTTCAGTGATAGTTTAATACAGGAAGAATCTTTATAGCGACGGTATGTAGTGTCCAGAAGCGCTTAGGGGTGGGGGAGATACAGAACACAGCCAGAACTGCATGTGTGGCGATAGTAGGGTGACAATAGTTGCCCGCCATGGCGCACTATTGCTGAGGAAGATACAAAAATGAGTAATCTCGGATGTCAGTCTTGCCTTTATATAACCTGATGCAATATTATTATATTGCGCAAGGCAACGATTTTATTACATTTTTTACTGATACTGAATTACAAGATTGAAAGACGAGATAGGGAAAACACGTATATAATATTGGCTTCCAGACTATACGAGCACTGCATTAATGGATTTTTTTCTTGATTGCTTTAAATTAAAGTATACAAGCAGTGCATTACTGCATTTATCTTTTGTCTTTGTAGTTTTAAATTAAATACATGATATTAATGAACTGTGATCATTGGTCAGACAAATAATATGCAGTGCCACCTTTTGTTTTATTTTTCTTAAATATGTACGTTGCTAAAGGTTACAATTACTCTTCATAATTTTATGAGACACCTTGAAATTTAGATTTTGCGTGGAGTAGAAGGTGATGGTAAAGCGCAGTCACTCGAAATTGTAAGCATGGGCGATTATAAGTAAATATCCATTGTGCATATTCTGCAGATTCAATGTTATGCTCCCTATTGCTGGTGGTCTCACCTCAACCAGAGATTTTAATAATTTGAGAAGCAATCTGAATCAGGAGAATATGAGAAAATAAACAGTTTTAAAAACATAAGTTATCATGTCCCGACAGAGGAACGCCACACTGGCGAACCTGCCAGGATAGTGCTCGCAGCTGACTGATTTTTGGGAGAATTTCGAGTTGTAGTAGGTGAGTAGGTGAGCAGCGTACACTAGGGGCGGCTCAGTTCATCTCTGTGTGGGGTGCAATTCAGTTCAACTCGCACGACACTCTGAGGCTGACAGCGCGGCGCTGGCTTCCTGGACAGAGGTCCAAGAGTCGACGAAGCAGTTGTCGTGGTGATACAGGTAGTGTGGCTGCTGAGTTTGCAGAGCAAATCGTGAGTGTGTTAGCTCTCTCATTTCACTGTAGCTGCATGAGCGAATTGATGCTGTATCTGGCGAGTCCAGTAACTACCAGGAGGGGACGCTGTACTGTCTCTCAACCACAGCGAGAGAGTCGCTGACAGATATTCCAATGGGCGGCAGTGAATGGTGGGGCTGCAGCTTTGTCATCGCGGGGGTCCATCGAAAACCGATTCGAACCAGTCTGTAGCTGATCTACAGAGTGACTGCATTAAGATATTTTCTGTTATATTTAAAATAAACTTTTTATATTAACTTTCCAGCAAACAGTAGGCAAAGTGGGTGAAATAACGAGATTAGTGAGAACTAATCATGCTAAATTAATTGCTGCTAATGGAGAATGAAGGTCGGAAATGAGAACTAATTATAAGAAACTGTAATCTGGTTTTGACTAGGTAGATGCTATGCACATTAAAGCTGATATAAAGACTTAATTTGGTAAATTTTTGGAGCAGTGCGCTCATGGTCCAGGAGTCTTTGACTGGTAATCCAAACGTCCTCGGTCTCTAGTTCGAACACCGCTACGGCTTCAATTTTAAGTACTAAATATAATCAGCAATGACAGCCGAAGATTTCCACGATATGAAGTCACCCTCTTTTGTCAACGGCCCTGGAAAAGTGAGCAGAGGGGCGGACTGGAGTTTAGGGCACTTTCTTAATCTTTTTGTTTGTAGCTGACCCTGAAAGACGAAAGAATCAATAATTATCAGCGGCATGAGTATGCAGAAGGCATAGAAACCACTGCATCAAAGACACATAATCTGTATCCACAGAACATATGGCCTGTAACTAATAAAGTGTCATGATTCACCCTCTGGCAAAACATTTTGGACTAGTCAAATGGTTCAAATGGCTCTGAGCACTATGGGACTTAACATCGGAGGTCATCAGTCCCCTAGAACTACTTAAACCTAACTAACCAAAGGACATCACACACATCCATACCCGAGGCAGGATTAGAACCTGCGACCTTAGCGGTCGCGCGGTTCCAGACTGTAGCGCCTAGAACCGCTCGGCCACTCCGGCCGGCCTGGACTAGTCCCCCATTTGGATGTCCAGGAGGGGATTTGCAAGGAGCAGGTGACTGTAAGAAAAATACTGAATAACTAGCGAAAGGATAACATTCTACTGTTAGAGGCATGGGATATCAAGTTCGAACGTGGTAAGGAAGCTACAAGATCTGAAAAGAGAAATTCAAAGGCTCAATTTAAATATAGTGGACGTCAGTGAACTGAAATAGAAAGAAGAAAAGAATTTTGGTAAGAGGGGTACAGGGTAATATCAGCAGCTACGGAAAATGTTGTAACGGGAGTAACATTTGTTATGTGCTACTGCGAACGGCTGCGTAAAAAAAAGAGAAGAAATCGAAAAATAAATTATTGTTGGAAAGATCTTGGGTGAAATTAAAAGAAATGATGGTAAAATTAAGAATTAAGCTACAGAGGAGAGAGCGGATACGTGGAAAGTGTACATTGAACACATCTATTATAGGGAGGACTTTTCTGCTCTAATACAGTAGAATAGAAAACACGAGTCGGCAGAGAAGAGAGTCAGAATTTGAAAAAGCTTTGGAAAACTTAAAATCAAATAAGGCAGGAGGGATCAATAACATTCAAACGGGATTTGTATAATAATTGGAGAAAATTTCAACGCAACGTCTATTCACACTTTTGTGTAGAATGTATGAGACTGGCGATGTACCGTAAGACATTTGGAAGAACATTATCCACACAATTCCCAAGACGGCAACAGCAGACAAAAGCGAGAATCATCCCTCAATCAGCTTAAACGCTCATGCATCGAAATGGCTGACAAGAATAACATATAGAGAGAGCTGCTGCGAGGGAGCACTCAGCTGAATGAGTGTCGACGTCTCTAACACATACATTTTTAACGTGCTGAACAAAGGTGCATGGATGGTAAGAAGGGTGCTACCGAATTGGGTGCCTTAGAGGGACCCTTTGCCGTTATGAAGATGCACATGTCTGTGTTACATCCCTCCGTGATCACGCCGCAGGAGGGAGCGAAACAAGAGGGCTGAGAAAGTATAAACAGCATTTTCTGCTTCGGATCACGTTCAAATTTCGTCGAATGGTTTTGAACGGTTTTAGTAGTTCCACCCTATATACCAGAGCAAACGTTGTGGCCGCACTGTACTCCAAAGGGGTCAGATCACGTTCAATGGGGTCACAGATCCACGATTTACTTAGAGTGGGATTGAATCGTGTGAAGGCTGTTGGCAGTGTCGAACGCTGGCAAGCACTTCATCCTGTTGCTGATCACACTTCCTAACTGTAATTTTAGAACGCGAAATGTGTGGCTATCAACGGCCCAGGGGAAGGGGTGGTTTCATTGATGTGGTTTGATTGACGCCCTTTATGTCACTTCCTGAGCGCTTTTCGCGTAGATTGTGAACGACTTTGTGTGTGGAACGTTTTCTTCAGCCATCCATAAGAAAACCGGGTGATTTCAACTCTGGGTGTTGCGGCTCTGATTTTCCTCGCAGAGGCATCAGAAGAAGGAGTGGACTGTGGGTAAGAGGGGGTGTGACGATCTTACGATCTTGTAACACGTTCACAATGGCGTTTGGCAGAATTGTGGTGAAGTCTGATGTGAATTTGGCATCATTAACCCACCTTAAACCTCACATGAACTTCTGAGCTGTGGCTTTTATTTCGAATACGTAGACACCTTCCTGCTTCAAGCGTCGCGGAGACCGGGGGTGACTTCGCAGGGCGCGACGCTTTTGCAACATTGCAGAGGAAGGCTGTATACAACTTTTCTCTACATTTCAAACTTATGCCTGTTAACGGGTGAAAATTACGGCGTTTCGAACAAGTGATACCTTTCTTTTGGAATTTATATATGTAAAAGAAGTGACCTACAGAAATCTGATTCTACAATTGCAGTACTAAAAAAGAACTAATTTATTGCTAAAGACATCCTGATTCAAAAGACCAGTTTATTATTAACCCAGCTTGGGGTTGGTTTGATCTACTCAGAAATTTAGATGGTATTGTTTGGTTTTAGGAGGAACTTACGTAGCGGTTCCCCTTCGATGACCATTAGTAGATAAAAAAAACCTCTTATAAATATAATAACAAGAGAATTTGTGAAACATATTGCCACCATGAGGCCCTTGCCATTGACGGGGAGGCATGGTGCCTCAGCGGTACTGATAGCCGTACTGTAGGTGCAACCAGAACGGAGGGGTATTTGTTGAGAGGTCACATAAAAGGGTGGTTCCTGAAGAGGGGCAGCAGCCTTTCCAGTAGTTGCAGGGGCAACAATCTGGATGATTGGCTGATATGACCCTGTATCATCAACGAACACAGCCTCACTGTGCTGTTACTGCAGATGGCTGAAACCAAGAGGAAACTACAGCCATAATTTTCACCGAGGGCATGAAATTTTACTGTATGATTAAATGATGATGGTTTCCTCTTGGGTAAAATATTCCGGAAGTTAAATAATCCCCCATTCGGATCTCTGGGCGGGGACTGGTTAGCAGGACGTCATTATTAGGAGAAACAAAACTGGCGTTCTACGGATGGGAGCGTGGAATGTCATATCACTTAATCGGGCAGGTAGGTTAGAAAATGTAAAAAGGGGAAATGGTAGATTATAGTTAGATGTAGTGGGAATTAGTGAAGCTCGGTGCCAAGGGGAACAAGACTTCTGGACGGGTGAATACAGGGTTATAAATACAAAATCAAATAAGGGTAATGCAAGAGTGCGTTTAATAATGAATAAAAAGTCAGGAACGCGGATAAGCTACTACGAACAGCGTGGTGAAAGCATTATTGTAGCCAAGATAGGCACGAAGCCTACACTTACCATAGTAGTACACGTTTATATGCCAAGTAGGTTCATGGGAGACTGGAATTCGACGGTAGGAACAGGAAGCGAAGGAAAAGTAGTTTGTGAATATAAATTGGGGTAAGGAGTGAAAGAGTAAGCGCCTGGTAGAATTGTGGACAGAGAATAACATTTGGTTTAAGAATCGTGAAACAAGGTTGTATGCTTGGAAGAGGCCTGGAGACACTGGAAGGTTTAAGATAGATTAAATAATGGTAAGACAGAGATTTAGAAACCAGCTTATAAATTGTAAGACATTTCCAGGGGCAGATGTGGACTCTGAGCAAAATTTTTTAGTTGTGAACTGCAGATAAAAACTGAGGAAACTGCAAAAATGTGGGATTTTAAGGAGATGAGACCTTAATAAACTAAAAAAACCAGTTGTTGCAGAGAGTTTCAGAGAGAGCATTAGGGAACGTTTGACAAGTACATGGGAAACGAACACAGAGGAAGAGGAATGGGAAGCTTTGAGAGGCGAAATACTGAAGGCAGCAGAGGATCAAGTAGATGAAAAGACGAGGGCTAGTAGTAATCCTTGGGTAACAGAAGAGATATTGAATTTAAGTGATGAAAGGAGAGTATATAAATATGTAGTAAATGAAGCAGGCAAAAAGGAATACAAACTTCTCAGAAAGGAGATCGCCAGGAAGTGTAAAAGCGGGGATGGCTACAGGACAAATGTAAGGATGTAAAAGCATATATCACTAGGGTTAAGATAGATACTGCCTACAGGAAATTAAAGAGACCTTTGCAGAAAAGAGAACGACCTGTATGAATATCAAGAGCTCATATGGAAAACCAGTCCTAACCAAAGAAGGGAAAGCAGGAAGTTGGATGGAGTGTTAAGAGAGGCTATACAAGGGCGATGTACTTGAGGGCAATATTATGGAAATTGGATAGGACATAGATGAAAATTAAATGGGGGATATGATACTGCGTAAAGAATTTGACAAAGCACTGAAAGACCTAAGTCGAAAGACGGACCCGAGAGTAGACAACATTCCATTAGAACTACTGATAGCCTTGGGGGAGCCAACCATGACAAAACTCTTCCATCCGGTGAGCAAGATGTATGAGATAGGCGAAATACCCTCAGACTTCAAGAAGTATACAATAATTCCAATTCCATAGAAAGCACATGTTGACAGGTGTGAAAATTACCAAACTATCAGTATAATAAGCCACCTTTGCAAAATACTAACACGAATTCTTTACAGACGAATGGAAAAACTGGAAGAAGCCGACCTCGGGGAAGACCAGTTTCGATTCCGTAGAAATACTGGAACACGCGAGGCAATACTGAACCTACGACTTACCTTAGAAGATATAAGATAGAGAAAGCTTTTGATAATGTTAATTGGAATACTCTTTTTCAAATTCTGAAGGTGGCAGTGGTAAAATACGGGGAGCGAAAGGCTTTTTACAATTTGTACAGAAACCAGATGGCAGTTATTAGAGTCAAGGGGCACGAAAGGGAAGCAGTGGTCGAGAATGGAGTGAGACAGGGCTGTAGCCTATCCTCGATGTTATTCAATCTCTATACTGCGCAAGTGGTAAAGGAAAGAAAAGAAAAATTTGAAGTAGGAGCTCAAATGCATGGAGAAGAATAAAAATTTGAGGTTTGCCGACGACATTTTAATACTGTCAAAGACAGCAAAGGACCTAGGAGGAACAGTTGAACGGAATGTTCAGTGTCTTGAAACGAGGATACAAGATGGACATCAAGAAAAGCAAAACGAGGATAACGGAATGTAGTCGTATTAAATCAGGTGACGCTGAAGTAATCAGATAAGGAAATGAGACACTTAAAGTAGTAGATGAGTTTTGCTATTTGAGGAGGAAAATAACTGATGATGGTCGAAGTAGAGAGGATATAAAATGTAGACTGGCTATGGCAAGGAAAGCGTTTCTGAAGAAGAGGAATTTGTTAACATCGAGTGTAGATTTAAGTGCCAGGAAGTCTTTTCTGAAAGTAGTTGTATGGAGTGTAGCCCTGTATGGAAGAGAAGCATGGACGATAAATAGTTTAAACAAGAAGAGAATAGAAGGTTTCGAAATGTGGTACTACAGAAGAATGCTGACGAATATATGGGTAAATCACGTAAGTAATGACGTGATACTGAATAGAATTCGAGAGAAGAGGAATTTGTGGCACAACTTGAGTAGTAAAAGGGATCGATTGGTAGGCCACGTTCTAAGGTATAAGGGGATCACCAATTTAGTATTGGAGGGCGGCGTGGAGGGTAAAAAGCGTAGAGCGAAACCAAGAGATGAATACGCTAGGCAGATTCTGAAGGATGTTGTCTGCAGTAGTTACTCGGGGATGATGAGGCTTGCACAGGATAGAGTAGCATGGAGAGCTGTGTCAAACCAGTCTCTGGACTGAAGACCACAACACGTCCCTGTCTGGATGAAGTCACAAGTAAGGGAATTTGTCTTGTGTTAATTTTTTGTAAAATAGTTATAGAAAGGAAATTTCCAACGACACCATGCAGTTTCCGGAAATTTTGGACGAAATATTGTTCCTGGCCAAGTCAGCATGTGGTGCGACAACAATGCGACAGTGCTCCTGCCGGCATGGAGTCCTGGAATGCCACGCTGCCGATCATGATATAAAAACGAACAATATTGAAGGCTTGTGTTGTCTTTGAATACAAATTGACTGACGTAATACTTTTACGTTGCGTCAGGCCAAGATTTTATTACGTTTAACGTCGAATGGAAATATTTAAGGAATAGCTAATGATAATAAGGTGCATTGCGCAATGCAGCATTTAACTTATTTTCTTCCTACTTTGTAATTATATGCCTTATATTAGAAGATGGTCTTTTAACGCAGAACAATATATAGAGCCCAGGTATGATTATAAGTAAATGTACATTGTGCTTATCATGGGGATTTAATAAAAATGGTTCAAATGGCTCTGAGCACTATGTTACTTCTAAGGTCATCAGTCCCCTAGAACTTAGAACTACTTAAACCTAACTAACGTAAGGACATCACACACATCCATGCCCGAGGCAGGATTCGAAACTGCGACCGTAGCGGTCGCGCGGTTGCAGACTGTAGCGCCTAGAACCACTCGGTCACCCCGGCCGGCCGGGATTTAATATTGGGCCCATATAGTGAGTGGTTTCACCTGAACCAAATAGTTTAATAATAAATACAAAAGCTCGAATTGCGAGTGTATGAGCAAACAGATAGTTTTTAGAAATATTCTTGATCAGTTCCGATATGAGATTGCCACATGGCGATAGTACTTCAGCTGAAATGTATTCACTGCATGGACTGGTTACTTTTTCTAGTTATTATTGTTTCATTGTTATTAAACTGCGGTCTTCGTTAGAATTAACGAGTTTAAGTTTGTGAATTACGAAGCAGTCACTCCTGTGGATTGTAGTTTGAACAGTGTTGAAAAGTGTTGAACAAGAACTGAAATACTGATTTAATTAATGGCACCACTTAAAATGAAAATTCTTGCCTAATTTGGCAACCAGACCTGCGTTTATCCCATAACAGTTCCAATGCCAGATCATAGACGGAACCCCAGAGGAAGACATGATCTCCTTTACAGGATGAAAAGTGAGAAAGCAGAAATCTGTAATACGTGCCTGACGTTATACACACACAACTGCATCTCTCACGGAAACTGTCCGGCTGTTATTACCAACCACGCTACTACGGCTTATACAGTACGTTGTTTGGGGTTTTAAAATGAACGTTTGGACACAGGTTGTACGAGTTTTTGCAAGAATGCCGACACTTTTGCGTCCGTCTTGTCATATTATATGCAGAATCTTCCTCAAGCATATTAAAGTTTTTGAGTTGCCGTCTGTGACATGTACGGGATTGAGATGCATATATGAGGTGAGAAATAACAACAGAATTGTATACAAGGATTTTTATTGCAACACTAACGTCATAGCTGCATCAACAAGGTCATCAGCAATGTCAATGCTGTATTGAATTTCTGAACCTGTGTTTGTAATTCAAGCGAGGATGCCTTCAAGAGAGGATGCTGCCAAGATAAGGAAATGTGTTTTCTACCTGAAGACGTATTTTGTCAATGGTGACACCAATACTTCTTTGTCCTTCCCGATATACTGTTTAGCGCAGCATCTGTGTTTTACTGTCAGTTTTGGACCAGTCTTTTTGTATACTGTGGTAATGGAATTAATACTAGTTGTTCTTCTGAGTGACCTACAACTGCATTATCACCAATGTACTGTAAAGCAAAAAATGCTGGTGAGAAGGTTAGAGTCTTCGTATTTAGATGTCTCAAACTAAAAATTTTCGTATCCATCCTATAATCCAACTGCATTCCTGGAGGAATATCATCTTTGACGAACCACCATACAAGGAAAATAGCTTAGGACAATCACACATCCTTGCTTAACAGCGGTATTGATATGTAATGGCTCACCAACAGAGTGGTTACCAATGACAACTACTATCATATCTGTGTGGAGCAATTTCACGGAGCTAAATCTTCCGTAAAGCATAACGATTTACCAAGTCATATGCATTGGTAAGATCAATAAGAATAATTTAATGAGGTTTATTTTGTTCCCTGAATTTTACCTGGAGCTGACGAGTTATGAATACGATATTTGTGGTTCCTCTAGAAGGTATAAAGCCACAATGGTTTTCTCGTAGTAACTGCTCCATCAAGGGCGTAGCACTATCTGTGAAAATTCATTAGCTTTCCCAAGCTACATGGCAACTATTAGCTGCTGTAGTTATTATTGTCTGGTCGATGTCACCAGCTTCGTTAAGAGCTTCTGCTGGTCTGCCACTGTGATCTGTGACCTTGTGACGCTTTGCCTGATTGACAGCACACATAACTTCATCTGATGTTGGTGGGCAGACAAGTACTATCTTTGATGCGTTCTTCTTGTATTATGTCGTACATCTCTTCATCAATAACTGAGTCCTGATTAAAAAAAAGTTCAGTATGTTTTTTTCAACTATCGCGGATTTTTGGTATTTTAGAAGTGCACTCTTATGACTAGAGGAAAGTGGATTTCTGTCATAGGTGGTTGGGCCAGAAATTGCTTTTGTGACTTCGAAGAACTGCTGCATATCTTAGCTTCTGAGACTTTGCAACTCGTTACTCTTTAGCTTTGGTTATCAACGCTGTATTCTTTAGTGCACTGTACGTTTCTTTTTCTTTAGCAAGACGAAAGGCTTTTTACCAGAGAAGAGCTCACGTCCATGCTTACACGGATATCCTCTAATCTAAGATCTATGATTAAATTTCTTTATCATTTTTGCAAAACCAGTCCTGATGTTTCCTGGTCTCCAACACTAACATTCGTTTCCAGACATGCAGAATATTGCTCTTCAAGCTTTGCCAGTGTTTTGGGACATTTATTCGACAGTGTCGGATGAAGTTGCTTTCTGTACTGTGTTGTATATTCTGACTTACCAAGAGCTTCTGTAACAAAGGTATGTCTACAATGTTTCTTTAGCATCATCCGCTAGGCTGATAGGGACGGACTAGGGATGGATCTGTTAGTCATTGTCTCCTTCCATCTCTTTAGATCTCTTTTGCGGACAATTACATAGTCACTGAGATGCTAGTGCTTCGCTATAGGTTGCTGCCACGCTGTTCTAAAGTGATATATTTAATGAAAAATGCTTTTTCAGATGCAGTACCGCTGAAGGTTTGATTGTCAACTCCTCCTTGTCAATGACACCAACACAAACCTTGCGGTTATTACCCATGTTATCATTTAAATCTCTCAGCAAGATTATTTTTCTTGGCGATTAGTCTTTGAGAAGGTTTCATCCGGATATGGATCCCGTATTTCTCTAATACTATCATCAGAATCAAGAGGGGACGTATGAGTTGATCACTGTGGCATGCTGGTTCCCATTCATTCGAAGTCTTAATGTCACGAGACGTTCGTTTTGTGGAGTTGGAAGCTCCGACATGTCGCTGAGAAGCTTGTTCTTGAAGGCAAAACCCACTTCGTGTATTCGATGCTCGTTGGTAGCTCCCCCCCTCCCCCCCCCCCTCCCCCAAAAAAGAAGCTGTATCGAGACTGGCTTCCTGGAGAGCTGGTATATCTCTGTCCACAATGGCTATTGTCCTATCGGGTCTGTCACTTACAGGATCATCAGTGAATGTTCTTACACTCAGTATTGCAAAATGTAATTTCTTATTGTTCTACCGCACTGATATGATAGACTGCCCGGCTAGCCGGGCTGCCTAACGCGCTGCTTCCCGAGTGGGAAGGCGTGAAGGTCCTCGGCACGAATCCGCCCCGCGGGTTAGTGTCGAGGTCCGGTGTGCCAGCCAGCCTGTGGATGGTTTTTAAGGCTGTTTTCCATCTGGCTCGGTGAAGGTGGGCTGGTTCCCCTTAATCCGTTCCAGTTACACTATGTCGGCGATTGCTGCGCAAACACTATCTCCACGTAGGCGTACACCGTAATTATTCTACCACGCAAACATTGGGGCTACACTCGTCTGGTATGAGATGTTCCCATGGGCGGGAGGGAGAGGGGGGGAAAGGGGGGGGGGGTGGTCCACAATAATCCTGAGTTCGGTATGGGGCGGCGGTGAGGTGGATGGACTGCTGTGTGGCTAGTAGTGGGGTTTCTAGGTCCCCGGTTCAATATGCGCTCACAATAAACATACACTGACATGATACCAAAGGACACGGATAGCCAATCGATTTTCTAGACCCTTCGCCACATGAGATGAGTAGAGTGAACCCTAAAAAGAACTACTCAGTCGTAGGTGCAGCAGCAGAACTACTCTATAGTTACAATCCTACGCAAGACGACCTATCGGACACCTACCATCTACGTACCAGGTTATCACTAAAAGCTTCCAGACGACACAATCGTGCACTGGTTGCAAGTACTTGATGGCCGCAGGTCTTTTTGAAGGGAGTCAGTGTTTTGTTGGAAGACTGCTGTGAGTGACTTCATTTAGGTGAGAATGTTACTGTACGCCAACAGAAACACCTTTCTTTATGACCTAGGAACTACCTTCAGTGGCAAGCAGATGCCAAAAATTGAAGGACTCTCAGTTACTGCAGTCGTCATCCGCCATTACAGGCGTGGTAGCACTTCCTGTCCTAACGGCTGCTCCGCCACTTTCTATGCCGTTGACCGCAAGTGGTTCATCCCTTCCAGACCCAAGAGCAAAGAGTGTCCTAACCACTACCAGTCCACCTCTGCAGAGCCGTTGGGATGGTTGACTCCTTGTCCTGGAGATCATTCGGTAGCCAAAGCCTCGTCAATCCAGAGCAGGTTGCATCTTGCGCAAGTGAGGCTAGCTTCACCTTACATCACTATCTGAACATAGGGAGATCGGATATGTGCTAAAACGCTGTGGAGTAGCATCCATGGTACTGGAGAGAAAGCCATAAGGGGAGAAAAAGAGTTTCGAATGTTTACAACAAATTATTTAACTTGGACGTTATATGCGAGTGCTCCTCTGGAATGAAGAGACTGGCATGTTTGGCACAGGAGAGGAAATCGTGGACAGTGTGAACACCGATGGAAGACAAAAGCCTGTCAGGTTTAACATTTTTATAATTTTTAAGATTATCTAGAAAATTTGCAGTGGCTATATGATAGCGCTAAATATCACGAAGCTTTAAACTATAATTGAAAATTCGTCTGGTTAGCTCTTACTTAGGATTTTCAATGATCATAAATTTCTTCAAAAATCTCAAAAGATACATTATGCTTCAGTTACCTAAAAATTTTAACAAAAATTAACATAGACTACAATTTCAGATTCCTTCTCACAACGCATTAATTCTACACGCTACAACATTTTGCTATGATGAATACAGCATGTTCCCTGGGAAATGCCCAATGAAATAAGCGAGGAAGTGCAGAAGCATAGAAAACAGCTAAAAAGCATTGGAATGGACGTGATGAGTAGAAATTGCAATTGGGAGAAGTAAAAGGAAGACTGAAGATGATGGGGCCATACTATAGACACTGCAGGAAGACTGACTCAGTACGAAAGTATGAGAAGGAAAGAAGAGTCGAAATGGTCTTCACAAATTTTTGTGTGGAAGGAAGTAAAGCTGTGAGGACGGGCCGTGACTCGTGCTTGGGTAGCTCAGATGGTAGAGCACTTGCCCGCGAAAGGCAGAGGTCCCAGTCCGGCACACCAATTTAATCTGCCAGGAAGTTTCGTATCAGCGCAGAGTGAAAATCTCATTCTGTGTGTGTGGAAGTTGAAACTTCCCTTGAGAAAAATTATACATGACTGTGCTTAAACTGAAACACAGTATTTTTAGCGCAACGCAATCTGACTTTCAAAAATCCCTACAAAATAATGGCCCTGACTAACATTAACCTATACGTTTCACAAACCACTTACCTCACAAAAATCTTCGTTACTCGTACTACTACAATAAAGCGAGCGCCACTACTGCCAGCTAAATAAAAGATTCAAACTACTGAAGGCACTAACTACTGATAGGCATAGTTAGCAAATGAAAGATTTTAATAGAGAATAAACAATGTATTTACCTTAATAGTGTTGAAAAATCATAATATACATAGCAGCTGATGACATCCAGTCTTACAAATTTCCAAACTCCGCCATCTCTCTCCCCACATCCACCACTGCTGGCGGCTCACCTCCAACTGCCAATGCTACGCGCTGTGAACAGTCAACTGCCTAACACTACAATGGCAGACAACAATGCAAACTAGCCACAGACTGCACACAGCACAGCCAGTGATTTCCATACAGACTGCTACGTGGCGTTACCAATAAGAAAACATAAACAGCCTACTTACATAGCCCCCATGCTCCCCACAAAAATTTTACAAATTGTTTTGGGCAGTGGCCAATAACGATTTGATAAAATTTTTCATAATTACAATAACAAAGAAATCAAATGCACACACTTATTGATACAATGTTGGTCAAAAGCTAAAATTCTCTCACAGTCCACAAAGACAGTCCTGATCATTCATCACAGTAAAATAGCAGTGTTTTCCTCAAAGTCTGAGCAGTAAAAGGAAATGCACACGAAAGTAATGGATTTCCATGCAGTCTTGAAGAAGTAGTGTTGTCCTTCCAACGGAAAGACAGTGCTGACTCTCGACATGCAGACAGGTAATGGGCCACAACAGAGCAAACCCACAGCAGAGTCAGTCGAAGTTTTGAAGAATATTGGTAGGTAGGTCATCACAGAGTAGACCCACTGTAGTCCTGGTAGAGATTACGGTATTGGTGGGCTATCAAAGATGCAGATCCACTGCAGTCCTTGTAGAAATAATGGTATTGATGGATCATCAAAGGTGTAGACCCACTGTAGTCCTTGTAGAGATGGCCAGCAGCCATCTGCTGCGACTGTGCAGGTGCACAATCACCATCGAAGAGTCTTGCAGGCAATATAGCAAGTCCATAACCACCACTTGTGCACTCTCAAAGTTTTTTGGAATTGTCCTCAGAACCAGCAATGCTGTTATCCAGTCCCTTGCTGAATTATTAACACACGTATTGTCCATATACTATGACAAACAGAAACGTGTGCAGTGAAATGGAACTTACAAGTTACTTAATTTGATGACCTGGTGTCAATTACAATTTTATAACATAAGAATACAATTACAAAGGTACAAAATACATCATTAAAGAACATAGCAATACAGATAACTTTTGTAGTACAGGCTTTACAAAAGAATCGAAATAACATATACATCAGTGTTACAGGAATTATGACATAAGTTCATACATAAAAGATCAGAATAACTTTTGAAACATCAACCTCACACATGAGCATTAAAACAAAACAGAATAAATAATGTCTAAACATCTTTACAAAGAAAATAACATATTATTAGAAAAATTCCACAACATAACTCATATCAGCCAAACACATAAAGACAGGAAAAACACAAATATACAAGAGTACACAAACACATAGCAGAATAACACAAGAGGAAAGGGCAGGGTTTGTTTTCAGTGTAACATTTGGTACTGCAGTCCAACCTAAAACTTCATTCCATAGATCTTTCGTCTTATTTCAACATTAGTTTCCACCAAAAAAATCCTATCCAAGCATGCTTTCTGTATTTATATGTTCACATATTTCTTACCTCATTATTTATTTTCCATTATCTTACCTCATCATTTATTGCCAAGAAAATCCTACATAAACCTGTTGTCCCTAAACCCTACTTTTTTGGTTCATATCCTCTTTCAAAATACTTTTTTGGCCAAACCATTTTCTTATAGCTTTTCAATGCATTACTTCAACTTCATCACAACTTGTTCTCTTATATGGCCTACCCCATCTTAAGCTAACTTAAAACTACTGACTCAGATGCTAAACTAAGGGACGAGGCAATGCAGCAGCACAAAACAATTAACACAAACAGCAATGACAAAAAATACAAAAGGCAAAGCAAGCAGCATAAATTAGCAAAGCAAATACAATATTACAACTAATATAAGGCAATGCGCAGCAAACAAGAAAACTAAATTCGTTGTAAAACTGGCTTAACAGAGTAATACAAAGTGAAATTTAGTAGCACTATGCCTGGCAAACAGCAGCAGCAAATGCAATAACTTATATCTAAACATGACAAAGCTCAAGCAGAAAAAAATATTACACTAAAGACAACAATGCAGACAAGGGAAATGTATATTTACATCATAATGTCTATTTAATTAAAGTGGTGCACCACAAAAACTAATTCTACAAAAAATTACCAAGTACTTGAAAAGAAAATTATATATGCAGTTACTGTTATTAGTCCCTTCTTATTGTTCTTTCCATTCCAAGAGCTCTTTTTTCGAAGAATGTGGATCATAAAATAATTATTTAATAGATCTGTTGACAGAAAGTGTTCACATTAGCAAATGCATTTAATTTTATTTTATGAAACCAATGCTGCAAGACAGCTGGAAACCAGATATTAAATGAAATAAGCAACCATGTACAAAGTAAAGCATAAAATAATCATTCAGTAGTCATGAGGCATTTCATAAGTTAGTAGAAATTCTCTCAATTCTCGTAGATAGACACTTGTCCTAATCAGGTGTGCAGATGTAAGAATGTTTCCAAGTTATGAGCATGTCGTATTTGCGGTGCTTTCTACAAAGGAATGTCAATAGCGAGGTTAATGGCCTCCTTTTTTCTCCACCTGTGCCTCTGAAAGGCACACACTAATGGCTTTTTTCCAGACAACTGTCGCGTGGCTGGGTGCTTACAGTGACCTACCTTACTTACCGAAATATTTACGAGAAATATTTACGACATCAGTTTTCGCTACAGTGACAGTTTTACACAAATAAGATTTCACAGGTCGAAATATTTGCGTTACAAATCTGTAGAAACAAAATCCTATGAATATAACAGTGTTCAAAACGTTTTCGTCGGCGTTGTGATACATTTACACATTTACACACATTTCATAACTCTTAAAGTACGATTCTTGGTTTCCAACATCCTTTTCCACAAATCAGAGTCCCTAACCACTACTCATTATTCCTTACCTTATTACACATATACATATTCGTCGACACTTCCTCAATATTTCATCATAATAAATACATACCATAATCAAATTCCTCATATCGCATCAGCTTATTGACCATAAGCATACCTCAGCAGCATAATACACATCATCGTCGTAAAAATAACATTGTAACACCTCAGTCAAATCTCAAAATCGTTGTAGCTTTCTGCAATAATTTCAAAACCTAAAAAAAAATTCTCTGCTCGTTTCAATAGTTTCATCTACCTCAAACGTACTTTAAAAATCATGCTCCCTTACCAAATACATCATTAAAAACTCTCATAGTACCACAATGATTACGAAAAAATATGAACAGTTCACAAAGTACAGACAAAATACAATTTCATAAGTATGAAATTATCCAACTGTGTAATTGCGGAAACATGTGTCACTGATGTAGTAAAAAAAATGTTTGTCTCTCAGTTAAATGATCAGATAGCTGTGTAATTTATGTGTTAGAGAAATATGGTACTGAAGTGTAAAGTTGTATAAGCAAATACCATATTAGCTAGGGCTCCTTGTGCTTGCCAAACACATGGTACGCAAAGTAAGAATGTATTTTCAAACAAACCAAAACGTTGCATTAAAATCTCATTAGCAGTACCGGTACATGTTATAAGTATGTGAGCCTTATAGGCGTTACGTAATCGTGCAACTAACAAGCAAGAATGTACACACACAATAACACTGTGTCGTCTGTTCACTATAACAATGCATTCGTAATTACTGTCTAAATATGTTCCCTAGGTTATAGACTGGTAGGTTTATTTTAAAACATAGTTACATGTTAACAGTTTCTACGTGTGACAAAGAGTACTAGTAACGTGAAGTGAAAAATTTTATAGCAAAGACTAAATTAAAAATCAAATTATCTCTCAATAAACGGTTTTACATGTGAAATGTGGTGTAAACCTTTACTCTTCCTAGTACACAGAGTTTCAACTTGAACGCAATTATCATACTGTATACGTCGGTAAAGAATACTGGAATTTTTCTCAATGTTAGCATCTATGTTATTTTTCTCTGAGCCAGCCGGCGCACGTGGCTGCCTGCGGTGTGGGTCATTGTCTGCTATCTCTTTGTTGGCATGCGTCGTTATTGGGATTAGGAGACCTAACTTCTACAAATTCACCTTGACGAGAAGGCCCTGCTCTGTTTGAAGCTCGCCAGTTCTGATGCAATTCAGGGCTGTCGTTATGATTATATCGTCTGTCGTCATGTCGGTAGATTCCATAGTTACTTTCTTGTCGGTCACGTGGTGGAGAACTTCTCCCTGAATCGTAACTGCGCGCTGGTACGTTGCGTCTATAGTTATTCTGTCTCCCTTGATAATATTTATTTTGGTTCCCATATTGTCTGTTTCTATGGTAATCTCTGTCATATTCATTACTACGGAAATGCGATCTTTCTCTGTAACTATTATTACTCTGCCAGTGGTTGTCATATGGGTGGTGTCTGTTTTGGCCACGATTTGCGTTGTAAGAATAAACTTGTCGTGGCCAGTTATTGTTTCTGTCGTCATGGAATTGTGACGGATGTGACCTGTAGTGATTGTTTTCCTGTTTTCGCATCCCGCGACTGTTTGTGTCAATTTCTAATTCTTGTAAGAGTCCCTGAAAAGCTTCAATGTCGTCTTTGCAACGTCCTGCCAAAATAATATTTCTTAAATGTTCAGGCAATTTCATTAAGCAAATGTGGATGAGTTCTGAAGGGCTGTATGGATTTGAAAGATATTGATTCTTATGCAACATGTCTTCAAAATATTTGACAAGACTGGAAAATTCAGATTGTTCAAAGTGTTTCATCATCATGATGCTATGTTTTACTCGGTCTTGTGTAGCTTGAGACCAATATGCTGAGAGGAAGGCATGGTAAAATTCTCCTTCACTGTGACAATCGTGAATGACCGATCGCATTCTTTCAGCTGGTTCATTCTCTAAGTAGCCACACATAAATTATAATCTGTGCTCTAATGACCAGTTGGCGGGGAAACAATGAGAGAATTGTTGAAGCCACGCTTGTGGATGAAAGTCGTTGCCGGAATTCTTAAATGTTTTGAATTTACGTGTAGTAATGAACAGCTTATAGTCAAAATCATCATGTCGGCGAGTCGCATATCGGTCATTGTTTCGTCGTTTCGGCGGTTCCATTTCAAAATTCGGTGCACATTGCCAATTTCTTTCATAACTTCCGAAATGCCCTGTGTTATTATTTTGCGGCTTTTCCGTATTTCTAAGTCCCTCTTCCCGTATTGGAGCACGAGTGTCCTCTGAAATTTGTAATTTTTGTATTACTTGTGCCAACTGATCTTGTACTTCCCGGATTTCTCTTTTGTGTTGCGTATTAATTTGATTCTGATTTTGTTTGAATTTCTTAATTTGTTCATACTCTTCTATGTCATTAAAAGACTACCGGTTTTGTGCCATTCAGATTATCATCTACCTTCGTAGATAAATTATTTAGCTGATCCGAGAGTTCAACTACTTTCTCTGATAATGAACTAATTTCCTCCATGTGTCTTTCTGAACCAATTTTCAGAGTATCTCTTATGTCCTTTAAGTTTTCCTGAGTTTTTGCAAGTTGCGTAACCGAATCGGTAGATGCAACTGAGTCAATTTTAGCCCACAAGGTCTCATGATTTTCATGTACAATGGTTTGCAGTTCTTTTATGGCTGCTTCGTGATTCTGTAATGCATTTTCATGCAGCAAAAAAATAGGTTGAAAATAATCACAAATTTGTGTTTTTACCTCATTACAGACTTTTTGACATTTCGATTCAATGTTATGTAACTCAGTAGTTAAACCTTAACGTGTTTGTTCAAGTGTGGTGTCTAACTTTTGAAGCTTTTGCTGTGTTTGTCTCTGATTTTGTTCCATGGTGTCTAACTTTTGAAGATTTTGTTCCATTGTGTCTAACTGTTGCTGTGTTTGTCTCTGATTTTGTTTCATTTGTTGCATTAATTGCAATAATAATGTATTAGTGTCAGGAATCTGTTCCTCTATGCTTTTCGGCAGTGCATTTTGACCGGCAACATTCACATTTTGACGAGCAGAAAATGTGTCTTGACTTATTTGAGAAAACGGTGAAGACGCAAAACCTGAATCTACAATATTTGCAGGATTGTGTCCTGTCATTTCGGATTCCTGAGGCGAACTGTTGCTGACCGATCTATCGATAATGCTTCCCTGTTCACTAATTGTTTCACTGTCTACACCATTATTTGCAGCCCGCTCCATTTTCCTATGCACAATTACCAAATTACTACTTTGAACATTAGTTAATTCATTACTCGGCGGCGCTAACACACTGCTTTCGTCTTCACTGTAATTTCTCAGTTTACTTTGGAGCCTAGTATTACGTTTTTCACACGCAATTATTGTCACAATATTTCACACGACAACACAGAAAAGCACAATTTGAAGAGCAAAATAACAAAACACATTAACATAGCACTGACAATAATATCTCGTTAATTGCAAGCGCAGCTGCGAAATACTAGGTGCAAATCTACATGCATGCCACAACAACAATGAAAGCCTGCAACTACAAAGGAGATTCTCTCTGCAATTACGCACTAGCAATAAACAATAGCTACACTACACAAACTACAAGAAAAAAATCAGAAGATTCCAGTGAGGTATCCTCGGCTAAGGGTCGACATATGAAACTTCCCCTTAGAAAAATTATACATGATTGTGCTTCAACTGACACACAATATTTTTAGCGCAACGCAATCTGACTTTCAAAAATCCCTACAAAAGAATGGCCCTGACTAACATTAACCTATACGTTTCACAAAAATCTTCGTTACTCGAATTACTGCAATACAGCGAGCGCCACTACTGGCAGCTAAATAAAAGATTCAAACTACGGAAGGCACTAACTACTGATAGGCATAGTCAGCCAATGAAAGATTTTGATAGAGAAAAAACAATGCATTTACCTTAATAGTGTTGAAAAATCATAATATACTTAGCAGTTCATGACATCCAGTCTTACAAATTTCCAAACTCCGCCATTTCTGTCCACACATCCACCACTGCTGGCGGCTCACCTCCAACTGCCAATGCTACGCGCTGTGAACAGTCAACTGCCTAACACTACAATGGCAGACAACAATGCAAACTAGCCACAGACTGCACAAAGCACAGCCAGTGATTTCCATACAGACTGCTACGTGGCGTTACCAATAAGAAAACATAAACAGCCTACCTACAAAGTTTGCAGGAACAAGCCGAATTGAAAGCGTGAGAACTCTCATATTAACAAAGAAAAACCGATGAATCGTAGGCAACTGATTGATAATTGAATGACATGTGACGTGACAGTTTCAGAACAGGGCAAATGCATTCAATCGCGTAACTAATACAGAGGTAGAAAATAGAAAATAAAAGTTGGAGTGTATGGCACTGAATACTGAGAAGTGTATTTAGTATGCAGAGTGACGAGACTGACGTGTAACACAAATAACCGAAGGACCACCACAGAATTTTTGAACTTCAAATTACTATGAAATAGTAGTGGAAGTGTTGAAATACTATTTACTATCGAAGGGTCTTGCAGTACATAGCTACTGTTACCACCAGTGTAATAAATGTACGATAATACTGAAGGAGACAGACGTACTTGTATTTATACACATTGAATTCTGTTGATTGCTTAATAGCTTTAATCCAGAGACGCGTGAATTATTAGTAACGCATGTTAATGGATTGATCTGCCAACGTTTTACGGTACAGCACGTGAATT